>NC_059286.1:8718181-8850639 GCF_017591435.1 Portunus trituberculatus
ATTACCGTTCTCATCTCCCTCCATCAAGTAGTTTTCCATCCACTTTAACACTTTTCCTTTCAGTCCTCCATAAATCTCTAATTTCCATAACAGTCTCATGTGAGGTACCTTGTCAAAAGCTTTCTTTAAATCCAAATATACACAGTCCATCCATCCCTCTCTCTCTTGTATTTTGTCAACCACTCTTGAATAAAAGCTCAGTAGATTTGTTACACTTGACCTCCCTTTCCTGAAGCCAAATTGATGTGTCTGTGTGTGTGTGTGTGTGTGTGTGTGTGTGTGTGTGTGCGTGCGTGTATATTTACCTAATTGTATTTACCTAATTGTAACATACGGGAAAAGAGCTATGCTCGTACTGTCCCGTCTCCATATCTACTAATGTCCAGCTTTTTCTTAAAATCATGAATATTCCTTGCGTTGACCACTTCCACGTCTAAACTATTCCATGCTTCCACCCTTCTATGAGGGAAGCTGTATTTTTTCACATCTCTCCTATAAGTGGCCATTTTTAGTTTTTTCCCATGCCCTCTCGACATTCTTTCATTCCACATACACAGATCTTCCCTATCCATTTTTTCATGCCAATCATCACTCTGTATATTGCTATCAGGTCTCCCCTTTCTCTTCTGTTTTCCAGGGTCGGAAGTTGCATTCTGTTCAGTCTGTCTTCATAAGTCAAATCTCTTAAGTCAGGCACCATTTTTGTTGCAGCCCTCTGTACTTTCTCTAGTTTCCTTATGTGTTTCTTTAAGTTCGAGCCCACTGTATTGTTGCATATTCAAGCCTCGGTCTTATCATTGCAGTAATTATTTTCTTCATCATTTCTTCATCTAAATATACGAACGCCACTCTTATGTTCCTCAATAAGTTCAATACTTCTCCAATTATTTTGTTTATATGTCTCTCTGGCGATAGGTCATTGGTAATTGTCACCCCAAGGTCTTTTTCTTCATGACTGGTTTTATGTCTTCATTTCCTATCTTGTACATACTCCTGATTCTTCTTTCACTCTTGCCAAACTCTAATTTCTTGCATTTTGTCGTGTTGAACTCCATTTGCCATGTACAGCTCCATTTCCATATTCTGTCCAAGTCTTCCTGGAGTAGTTCGCAATCTTTGTCACATCTCACTTTTCTTAACAATTTTGCATCGTCTGCAAATAGGCTCACATAACTGGACACCCCATCCACCATGTCATTTATGTAGACCGCGAACATTACTGGTGCCAACACTGATCCCTGTGGAACTCCACTCTCCACCAAGCCCCATTCTGATGGTCTGTCCTTAATTATTGTTCTCATTTCTCTTCCTACCAAAAGTCTTCCATCCATTTTAGTAAACTGCCATGCACTCCTCCTACCATTTCAAGTTTCCAGATCAGTCTCCGGTGTGGTACCTTATCAAAGGCCTTTTTTAAATCCAGATATATTCCATCAGCCCAACCATCTCTTTCCTGTATTACATCTATCACCCTCGAATAGTAACATATCAGGTTTGTCGTACATGAACGCCCTTTTCTAAAACCAAATTGACACTCACAAAGTATGTCATTTTTCTCCAAGAAGTCTGTCCATCTATTCTTCACCACCCTCTCACACATCTTAGCTACCACACTTGTAAGTGACACTGGTCTATAGTTCAATGGGTCTCTCTTGTTACCTGATTTATAGATTGGGACAATGTTAGCTCTTTTCCAGTCTTGGGGCACTACACCTTCCCTTAATGAGGCATCAATTACTTCACAAACTTTTTCTGCCAGTTGCTCCTGCATTCTCTTAAAATCCATCCTGATACCCCATCAGGTCCCACAGCTTTTCTCACTTCTAAACTCCCCATCATATTCTTGATCTCCTCCACAGTTACTTGAAACTCCTTCATAATCCCTTTCTGTTCCATTACCAGTGGTTTGTCAAAAGCAGTCTCCTTTGTGAATACCTTCCGAAAGCATCCATTCATAGCCTCTGCCATTTCCTGGGATCCTCACTGCATACCCATTTACTTCTAAACTTTCAATACTTTCTCTATTTTTGATGTTGTTGTTCACATGTCTGTAAAAAAGCCTTGGTTGGTCTTTACATTTATCAATTATATCCTTTTCTTGTTTCTTTCTTTCTTCTCTTTTAATCAACACATATTCATTTCTTGCTCTTTTGTGTGTGTGTGTGTGTGTGTGTGTGTGTGTGTGTGTGTGTGTGTGTGTGTACATAGGTTGGGAGAAAGTACTGCTACCCGAAGAAAGGCCGGTACATGCTGAAGCTAGGAAATGTTTTGACCAAGAATTTCTCCCTGAGCGGCTTACATCTCCGTCTTGATGCCGTTCACTTCCAGTAAGTGATGGTGGTCATGTCATGTCATGTGACTCATATCACCATTTTTTTTCTTTTTATTTATGTAATGTCTGTAGTCAAAGATAACAAAAATTTATGGGAAAAAAAGTAAAACTGCCAGATCCTTGCCAGACACAACACTGAAGAAAGTATAAAAAAAGAAAGATGATGATTTATTCTCATTTCTTGAGTGTGTATTTGACAAGAAAGGAAGGAGCCAGTGGATAATGAAGTGTAGGAATGGAAGAAAGAATAGCCAGTGGTGTGTCAGGCAGCATCTTTAACACCTCACTACGTTGGTCATCTTTGTCAACACTCTTAAGAAAATAAAGAATGTGATGGTTTGGTAACATATCAAAAAGAGTAGACCAGCAACCATCTAAAACAGCCTGGAGAAAACCATTTCATGGAAGAAGAGAGAGAGAGAGAGAGAGAGAGAGAGAGAGAGAGAGAGAGAGAGAGAGAGAGAGAGAGAGAGTGGAAGAACTGCAAAGGATAAGAGTCACAAAAAGATGCAAGGGAGAGAAACGTGGAGTGGACTCAGACATGGTGTCAATCCCTCACTCAGACAAAAAAGACTAAACAGGAGAAAGGAGTGAATAGAAGGTAAAATTGTGTCTTGGTTATAAAATTCAAGGTCTTCACTGTTTACTCTTGACCTGTGAGTGTGACCAAACCATCTCATTTTAACTAAGCTAGCAGTAGACAATGGTACTGTATTAGTGTGGAGTTTTGTACTGACTCTATCATTAGCTTCCATATTTGAGTTATATCAGTAATTTTTCAATTTCCTTCCTCATGTATTTGAATGTTACTCTAAGGAATGAAGAGAGGAAACAAGTGGATAGAGTTGTTAGTATGGAGTTTAGATAAGTATTGTATAATCTCCAACATGTGCAATAGGTGTATTTACTATTACCATATTTGAGTTATAGGTGGAATTTAGATTAGATACATGCATTATATTTAATATTCCCATATTTCAGTTATATAGTACTGTTTTAATTTTCTTCCCTGTGTATTTGAATGTTGCTCTCAGAAATGACAGTGAAGTTCAAGTAAAGTTTGAAAAGCTTCCTCCATGGGTCAGCCGGCTCAAACTTGAAATGGAGAAAAGTGGGAATATTGTGGGCAGCGTGACGGTAGAAAGAACACCAGCTCTTATCCCAGGAAACTACACTATCAATAACTCATACAACCTGTGGGTGAGTATGTGTGTGTGTGTGTGTGTATTTACCTAGTTGTAGTTTTACAGGGCCTGGGCTTTATGCTCGTGTGGCTCCGTCTCCATATCTATACTTATCCAATCTTACTTTAAAAGTATCCACACTCGTTGCAGACACTACTTCTTCATTTAAACTGTTCCATGTCTCAATACATCTCTGCAGGAAACTATATTTTTTAATATCTCTCAGACATCTTCCTTTTCTCAGCTTTTTACTATGCGATCTTGTGCTTCGGATGTCATATTCTTCTATCAGGATCAGTTTCTCATTATCCACTTGGTCCATTCCGTTGATCAATTTATAAACTTGTATCAGGTCTCCTCTGTGTGTGTGTGTAATTCACCTCGGTCGCCTTCTGGTCACCCAGCCAGTCTTCCCCATTACGTAGCGAGCTCAGAGCTCATAGATCGATCTTCGGGTAGGACTGAGACCACAACACACTCAACACACTGGGAAAACGAGGCCACAACCCCTCGAGTTACATCCCGTACCTATTTACTGCTAGGTGAACAGGGGCCACACAGTAAGAGGCTTGCCCATTTGCCTCGCCGCCTCCGGGACTCGAACCCGGACCCTCTCGAGTGTGAGTCGAGTGTGCTAACCACTACACTACGCAGTGTGTGTGTGTGTGTGTGTGTAAGTAAGTACAGTAAGTACAGTTTAGATGCCAATCCAAGCAGATTTACAGTGAATATATCAGGCATGGTTTGTTGACTGTGTATTTACCTATTTGTGTATTACAGGGCCCGAGCTAAGTTCTCTGTGTCCTGTCTCCTTGTCTACTCCTGTCATATCTCTCTTTCATCTGATTGACACACACCACGTCAACAACATCACTGCTCAGTTTATTCCATTTATCAATACTATGATGCGGGAAACTGTATTTTCTCACGTCATTTAGACAGATGTCTTTTATTAGTTTTTTTCCATGTCCTCGCAGGTGACTTGTGGCCACCTTTATCAATTTTCTGTCCAATGTGTCAATCTTGTTCACCAATTTATACATAGTTATCATGTCTCCTCTTGTTCTTCTCTCTTCTAATGTGGTCAGCCCCAGCTCCCTCAGTCTTTCTTCATAGTCTAACTCCTTGAATCCTGGTACCATCCTTGTTGCCAGCCTCTGTACCCTTTCCACCTTCTTCACATTGTTTGTATTTATTTACCTAGTTGTAGTTTTACAGGGCCTGGGCTTTATGCTCGTGTGGTCCCATCTCCATATCTACACTTATCCAATTTTTCTTTAAAACTATGTACACTCTTTGCTAACACCACTTACTCACTCAAACTGTTCCAAGTCTCAACACATCTTTGCGGGAAACTAAATTTTTTAACATCTCAGACATCGTCCCTTCCTTAGTTTCTTACTAAGCGATCTTGTGCTTCTAAAGTCATATTCTTCTCTCAGGATCAGTTTCTCATTATCCACTCCATCCATTCCGTTAATCAATTTATAAACTTGTATCAGATCCCTCTCTCTTCTCTGCTCCAAGGTTGGTAGATCCATTACCTTTAGTCTCTCCTCATATGCCATCCCTTTAAATTCTGGAACCATTCTTCTAGCCATTTTTTGTAGTCTCTCTAATTTTCTTATGTGTTTCTTTTTATGGGGAGTCCACACAACTCCTGCATATTCCAATCTACTCCAATCTAGTACTTATCAATTTCTTCATCATTTCCTTGTCCATATAGTGAAATGCTACTCCAATATTCCTTAGCAAATTATACGTCTCTCTGAAAATTCTATCAATATGGCTTACCGGTTGATTATTTTCTTCCATTGTCACTCCCAAGTCCTATTCCTTTTTTACTTTTTCTAGTTCTACTCCATCTCCCATCTTATAGATTCCCACTGGTCATCTTTCACTTTTTCCCATTTCCATGACATGGCTTTTGTCCACATTGAATTCCATCTCCTATTTTTTGCTCCATTTCCAGATCTTGTTTAAGTCTTCCTGTAGTATTTCACAATCCTCTTTTTTGTTTAATGACTCTGCACAGTTTCGCATCGTCCGCAAACAGATTTATGTAGCCGTTCACTCCCTCTGGCATGTCATTTATATATACGAGAAAAAGTATTGCTGCCAATACTGACCCCTGTGGCACTCTGCTGTCTACTGTTCTCCACTTGGACTTCATATCTTTAACTATTGTCCTTATTTCTCTCCCCCTTAAGTAATTCTTCATCCATCTCAATGTGCTTCCTTTTAAGCCACCCTTCTCCTCTAACTTCCATAGTAATCTTTCATGTGGCACTTTATCAAACGCCTTTTTTAGATCTAAATAAATACAGTCAACCCATCCCTCTCTCTCTTGTACTTTATCAACTATTCTAGAGTAGAAACTAAATAAATTTGTCACACATGACTGACCTTTTCTAAAACCAAATTGGCTATTTGATAATATTTTGTTGTCTTCAAGAAACTCCATCCATTGCTTCTTTATTACTTTTCACACATCTTGCATATTACACTAGTTAGTGATACCGGTCTGTAATTTAAAGGTTCTTCCTTCCTTCCACTCTTATATATGAGAACCACCTCAGCTCTTTTCCACTCCACTGGCACTGTTCCATTTTCTATTGAGCATTTTATGATGTTGTATATTGGACTTGCTAGTTTTTCCCTACATTCTTTCAGTATTCTGCCTGAGACTTCATCCGATCCCATTGCCTTTTCCTCATCCAATTCCGTCATCAACTTTTTATTTCAAGCTTGGTTACTTTAATCTCTTTCATATAGACAGTCTCTATTACCCTGTGGTCTTTCAAATTTGGATTCCTTAGTAAAGACCTCATGAAATTTACTATTTAACAGTTCTGCCATACTCTTTGGGTCTTCCACCATTTCGTTTTCTCCTTTTAACCTTTCTATTGTTTCTTTTTGTCTTATTTTTCCATTTATGAATCTGTAGAACAATTTTGGTTGTTCCTTACATTTTTCGACAATGTCCTTTTCATAGTTCTTTTCTTCTTCCTTTCTCACCTTAGCATATTCATTTCTTGCTGTTTTGAAGTTTCCTTATTTTCTGGATTTCTGTTTCTTCTCCACCTTTTCCATGCTCCATCTCGTTTCTCCTTTGCCACAGCACATCTTGCATTAAACCAATCTTTCTTTCCTTTTTCTTTAGGTCTATATTTCGGAACATATTCCCTGACCCCAGTTTTGTATATTTCTAAAAATAAGTTATATTTCTCTTGAACCGTTAATGAGTTTTCCATCTCCTCCCAGTTTATGTTTTTAAAATAGTTCTTGAGATTCTCAATATCAGCCTTTCTGTAATTTAATCGGTCTCCTTTGTATGATTCATCTCTATCTTCCTTTCCTTCTTTATATCCATTTCTAATATTACATGGTCACTCTTTCCCAATGGGCACTTGTATCTTATATCATCGTTAATTGGTATATCCCTTGTAAAAACTAGATCTAATCTTGCCGGCTCATCGTTTCCTCTGAATCTCGTGTTTTCCTTTACTCTTTGGACCATCAAATTATCTATCATTACGTTCAGGAATCTATCTCCCCAGGCATCTTCCCCCATACCACTTTCATAATTTTCCCAGTCTACCTCCTTACAATTGAAATTTCCTACCAATATCACTTTTCTCCTTTCCTTAATGATTTTTGTAAGACTCCTTATTGTGTCATTTATCATGTCTTTATATTCTTGGTTAGTCCATGAGTTTGTTTTTGGTGGCACATATGTTCCAATGATTGTTAACTCCTTTTTGTTAATATGCATCTTAACATACAGTATTTCTGATTTTCCTTCCCCAAACTCCACTTGATTTACCACTATCTCCTTCCTTAACATCATCATGACTCCTCCTCCTCCTTTACCCACTCTGTCTCTCCTCCATATATTATACCTTTTATTTATGTCTATTATTATTGCCTCATTTAACTTTGTTTCCACCAGGCATACAATATCTGGTTCTTCTTTCTTTATGTAATCTCTTAATTCTAATTTACTAGATAAAATCCCATCTATGTTTGTATACATCATTTTTAATCTCTTGTTCTTATCATTTTTAGTTAAACTTGCTCCATTCTTTTCTCTTCTTTCTCTTTTATATACCATTTCCTTATCCTGTCTCCTATAATTCTCCAAAAAAATGCCTTCTTCTCCTCCTCTGACCTTGCATTATTTTTTTCTCTTGCTTCTGCCACCAGTTCATTGTGTTTCTTCCTTTCCTCCTCGTTTCTATTTTTCTTTATATGTATATCTTTGCAACCTTCTGTTTCTCTGAGTTTTGTTTTTCTATATAGTAGTACTTCTGCTGCTGCTTGTGATTTTAGTAATATCTTAATTGGTCTCACTGTTCCTTCTTGATATGGTCCCATTCTATGGATTTCTTCTACTTCCTCTTCTAAGTTCTGTCTATCCTCATCATTCAGATGTTTTAGTAGGTCTTTTACTGATTTCATTTCGTCTTTTTCCCTTCTTGGTCTATATTTAACATTTTTTTCTTTCAGTCCAAAAATAATTACACTCTTCTTTTATTCTGCAATTTCTCTTACTAAATTTTCTTTTTTCTTGAGGACTCCTATCATTTTGCTTGTCATATTTTCATCTCTTTCTTTTAACTGTTCTTGAAATACTTCTTGAAATGATTCCGTGTCTTTCTTATCTTGGATTCTCCATGCTTGTACTTCTTTTTTAATCACGTCTTGTACTCTTTCTTCTTCTTTGTTAACTTTTTTTTTTTTTTTTTTTTTTTTTTTTACATTACAAGGGCACTGGCCAAGGGAAAACAAAGTGTTGGAAAAAAAAAATCCCGCTGGTTGCCAGGCCCTGTTAAGAGGAAAGTAGAAAGAGAAAACAAAAAATCTAAAAGGAGGGTCCAGTTAACGTAAGAGGTGTCTTGACACTCCTCTTTGAAAGAGTTTAAGTCATAGGCAGGTGGAAATACAGACACAGGTAGAGAGTTCCAGAGTTTACCAGTGTAGGGAATGAAGGAGTGAAGATACTGGTTAACTCTTGCATTAGGAAGATGGACAGAATAGGGATGAGAAGAAGTAGAGAGTCTTGTGCAGCGAGGCCGCAGGAGGGGGGAAGGCATGCAGTTAGCAAATTCAGAAGAGCAGACAGCATGAAAACAGCGGTAGAAGACAGATAAAGATGCAACATTCAACGGTGACTTAAAGAATCAAGACAGTCAGTTAGAGGAGAAGAGTTGATAAGACGAAAAGCTTTAGATTCCACCTTGTTTAGTAAAGCTGTGTGTGGATCCCCAGACATGAGAGCCATACTCCATACACGGGCGGATAAGGCCCTTGTACAGAGCAAGCAGCTGGGAGGAGAGAAAATGGACGAAGACGCCATAGGACACCTAACTTCTTGGAAGCTGATTTAGCAAGAGTAGAGATGTGAAATTTCCAGTTTAGATTTTTAGTGAAGGATAGACCGAGTGTGTTTAATGTAGAGGAGAGGGAAGTTGAGTGTTATTGAAGAAGAGAGGATAGTTGTCTGGAAGGTTATGTCGAGTAGATAGTTGTAGAAATTGAGTTTTTGAGGCATTGAACAAAACCAGGTTTTCTCTGCCCCAATCAGAAACAAGTGAAAGATCAGAAGTTAGGCGTCCTATAGCATCTCGCCTTGAGTCATTTAATTGTTGTTGGGTTGGGCGTCTGTTGAACGCTGTTGAATAATGCAGGGTGGTATCATCAGCATAGGAGTGGATAGGGCATTGAGTCAGATTTAGGAGATCATTGATGAATAATAGAAAGAGAGTGGGTGATAGGACAGAACCCTGTGGAACACCACTGTTGATAGTTTTAGGGAAGAACAGTGACCGTCTACTACAGCAGCAATAGAACGATCGGAAAGAAACTGGAGATGAAGGTACAGAGAGAAGGATAGAATCCGTAGGAGGGTAGTTTAGAAATTAAAGATTTGTGCCAGACTCTATCGAAGGCTTTCGATATGTCAAGGCCGACAGCAAAGGTTTCACCGAAGTCCCTAAAGAGGATGACCAAGATTCAGTTAGGAAAGTAAGAAGATCACCAGTAGATCTGCCTTTACGGAAACCATACTGGCAATCAGAGAGAAGGTTGTGAGCTGATAGATGCCTCATTATCTTCCTATTAAGGATAGACTCAAAGGCTTTAGAAAGGCAGGAAATCAAAGCTATAGGGCGGTAGTTAGAAGGATTGGAGTGGTCACCTTTTTAGGGACAGGTTGAATGTGAGCAAACTTCCAGCAAGAAGGATAAATAGAAGTAGAGAGACACAGATGAAAGAGTTTGACCAGGCAGTGAGCGAGTTCGGAAGCACAGTTTTGAGAACAACAGGAGGGACTCCATCCGGACCGTAAGCCTTCCGAGAATCAAGGCCAGAGAGGGCCAGGAAAACGTCTTTATAAAGAATTTTAATTTTAGGGATGAAGTAGTCAGAGGGTGGAGGAGTAGGAGGAATATGCCCAGAATCATCCAAAGTTGAGTTGGTAGCAAAGGTTTGAGCGAAGAGTTCAGCTTTAGAAAAGAAGAGACAGCTGTAGAGCCATCTGGATGAAGTAAAGGAGGGAAAGACGAAGAAGTAAAGTTGTTAGAGATATTATTGGCTAGATGCCAGAAATCTCGAGAGGAGTTAGAATTGGAAAGACTTTGACATTTTCTATTGATGAAAGAGTTTTAGTAAGTTGGAGAATAGATTTGGCATGATTACGGGCAGAAATATATAGGGCATGAGTTTCAGCAGTTGGATGGCTACGGAACCGTTTGTGAGCCGCCTCTATCATTGACAGCACGAGAACAAGCAGAGTTAAACCAAGGCTTTTTAGCTTTAGGGTTAGAGAAAGTATGAGGAATGTATAGCTCCATGCCAGAGATAATCACCTCTGTTATGCGCTCGGCACAAAGAGAAGGATCTCTGACATGAAAACAATAATCATCCCAAGGAAATCAGAATAGTACTGCCTTAGTTCCTCCCACTTAGCAGAGTTAAAATGCCAGAAGCACCTCCGCTTAGGCGGGTCCTGAGGCTGCACTGGAGTGATAGAACTGGTAACGGAAATTAGATTGTGGTCGGAGGAGCCCAACGGAGAGGAAAGTTTAACAGAGTAAGCAGAAGGGTTGGAGGTTAGGAAAAGATCAAGAATGTTGGGCGTGTCTCCAAGGCGGTCAGGAATACGGGTAGGGAACTTCACTAGCTGCTCTAGGTCATGAAGGATAGCAAAGTTGAAGGTTTGTTCACCAGGTTGGTCAGTGAAAGAAGATGAAAGCCAAAGCTGGTGGTGAACATTGAAATCCCTAAAATGGAGATCTCAGCAAAAGGAAAGTGAGATAAGATGTGCTCCACCTTGGAAGTCAAATAGTCAAAGAATTTTACATAGTCAGAGGAATTAGGTGAGAGGTATACAGCACAGATGAATTTAGTTAGAGAGTGACATTGAAGTCTTAGCCAGATGGTAGAAAATTCTGAAGATTCAAGATTGTGGGCACGAGAGCAAGTGGTGTCGTTACGCACGTATGCGCAACATCCAGCTTTGGATTGAAAATGAGGATAGAGCAAGTAGGAGGAACAGAAAAGGGGCTGCTGTCAGTAGTCACAGACAACTGTGTTTCGGTTAGGAAGAGAAGATGAGGTTTAGTAGAGGAGAGGTGGTGTTCCACAGATTGAAAATTAGAACGAAGGCCACGAATGTTGCAGAAATTGATAGTGAAAGTATTAGATGAAGTGTCAAGACACCCAAGGTCGACAGCAGAGGGCAGTCCGACCTGGGGACATTTATTGTCCCTCCCAGAGGGGGACTCCGAGGCAGGGCGTGGTGAAGCCATTATTAAATTTTGATTTGAAGAGAGTGTAAAAGTGTAAGGTGTTGTAGTGTAGTGTAGAAGTAGTAGAAGTTGTCTTTAGAGGGCAGGCTGCAGCTGCTCAATTGTATAAATGAGACCACAAAGGGAACCGGGAAGAGAGGACAAGGGGAATCACTCAGTCTGCAGCACTGCCTACATCCCCGTAAGTACCTCTCCTGGAGTATTCCACCGGGCGGCAGGTGACTACTGCCTACTCCACTAGATCTTTTAGCTTTTCTTTTTCTTTCTCGGCTTTACCGAGTCCTTCTTCCATCAATTTCTTGTAGTTCGCTACTTCCACTTTTAATTCTTCATTTTCGGTTCTTAGCCTAGTTTCGTTTTCTTCCACTCTTTTTATCCTTTCTTTCAATTTCTGGAGCTCTTTATCCTGTTCTTCATTCTCTTTCATTCCCATACTCTCCTTTATCAATTTATCTAATTTACGTTCGATAGTCAAGACTCTATCAAACAGTGAAGTTTGCGCCGTATCAAAGCCTTCAAATTCTCTTTCTCCCTCACCAACATTGTTATCATCAGCTTTCATTCTTTCCCTTGTCACATACCTGCATTTAGATGGAATATCTTTCTCACTCATTATTATTTAACACTGTATTCATGAAAAAAAAAATGAGTCCACACTTTTCACCCAGGCCACTGTAAACCCAAACAAAGGTAGTGAAGATCAGCTGATTCTCGGGAGCGACGGTATTGCGTGCTTCCTCTACTGCGTCTCGTGTGTGTGTGTGTGTATTTTACCTAGTTGTAGTTTTACAGGGCCTGGGCTTTATGCTCGTGTGGCCCCATCTCCATATCTACACTTATCCAATCTTACTTTAAAAGTGTGCACACTCTTTGCAGACACTACTTCTTCATCTAAACTGTTCCACGTCTCAATACATCTCTGCGGGAAACTATATTTTTTAATATCTCTCAGACATCTTCCCTTTCTCAGCTTTTTACTATGCGATCTTGTGCTTGGATGTCATATTCTTCTCTCAAGATCAGTTTCTCATTATCCACTTGGTCCATTCCGTTGATCAATTTATAGACTTGTATCAGGTCTCCTCTCTCCTTCTTTGTTCCAAGGTTGGTAGATCCATAGCCTTTAGTCTCTCCTCATATGTCATCCCTTCAAGTTCTGGGACCATTCTTGTAGCCATTTTTGTAGCCTCCAATTTTCTTATGTGTTTCTTTTTATGAGGGGTCCACACTACTCCTGCATATTCCAATCTAGGTCTTATTATAGTATTTATCAATTTCTTCATCATTTCTTTGTCCATGTAGTGAAATGCTACTCCAATATTCCTCAGCAAATTATATGTTTCTCTAAAAATTCTATCAATATGGCTTACTGGTTGATTGTTTTCTTCCATCGTCACTCCTAAGTCCTTTTCCTTTTTGACTTTCTCCAGTTCCACACCATCTCCCATCTTATAGATCCCCACAGGTCGTCTTTCAATCTTTCCCATTTCCATGACATGGCTTTTGTTCACATTGAATTCCATTTCCCACTTCTTACTCCATTCCCAGATCTTATTTAGGTCTTCTTGCAGTATTTCACAATCCTCCTTTTACTTTATAACTCTGCACAGTTTCGTATCATCTGCAAACAAATTTATGTAGCTGTTCACTCCTTCTGGCATGTCGTTAATATAAATGAGGAAAAGTATTGGTGCCAATACTGACCCCTGTGGCACTCTGCTTTCTACTGCTCTCCACATGGACTTCATATCTTTAACTACCGTCCTTATTTCTCTCCCACTCAAATAATTTTCTATCCATCTCAATGTGCTTCCTTTTAAGCCACCCTTCTCTAACTTCCACAGTAATCTTGCGTGTGGCACTTTGTCAAACGCCTTTTTTAAATCCAAGTAGATGCAGTCAACCCATCCCTCTCTCTCTTGTACTCTATCAACTATTCTAGAATAGAAACTCAATAAATTAGTTACACAAGACCGTCCTTTTCTAAAACCAAATTGGCTATTTGACATTAATTTGTTGTCTTCAAGGAACTCGATCCATTGTTTCTTTATTATTCTTTCACACATCTTGCATATTACACTAGTTAGTGATACCAGTCTGTAATTTAAAGGTTCTTCTTTCCTTCCACTCTTATATATGGGAACCACCTCAGCTCTTTTCCATTCTACTGGCACTGTTCCATTTTCTATTGAGCATTTTATGATGTTGTATATAGGACTTGCTAGTTCTTCCCTACATTCTTTCAGTATTCTGCCTGAGACTTCATCCAGTCCCATTACCTTCTCTTCATCCAGTTCCTTCATTAACTCTTTTATTTCAAGCTTGGTTACTTTAATCTCTTTCATATAGATTGTCTGTCTATTACCCTGTGGCCTCTCAAGTTTGGATTCTTTAGTAAAGACCTCCTGGAATTTTTTATTTAATAGTTCTGCCATACTTTTTGGGTCTTCCACCATCTCGTTCTCTCCTTTTAACCTTTCTATTGTTTCTTTTTGCCTAATTTTTCCATTTATGAATCTATAAAATAATTTTGGTTGCTCCTTACATTTTTCGACAATATCTTTTTCGAAGTTCTTTTCCTCTTCCTTCCTCACCTTAACATATTCATTTCTCGCTGCCTTGAAGTTTTCCTTGTTTGTTGGATTCTATTTCTCCTCCACCTTTCCATGCTCCATCTCTTTTCTCCTTTGCCCTAGCACACCTTGCATTAAACCAATCTTTCTTTCCTTCTTCTTTAGGTCTATATTTTGGGACATATTCCCTGACTCCTGTTTTGTATATTTCCAAAAATAAGTTATATATGTCTTGCATTGTCTCTGAGTTTTCCATCTCTACCCAGTCTACGTTTTTAAAATAGTTCTTGAGATTCTCAATATCAGCCTTTCTGTAATTTAATCGGTCTCCTTTGTATGAATCATCTCTATCTTCCTTTCCTTCTTCTATATCTATTTCTAATATTGCATGGTCACTCTTTCCCAATGGGCACTTATATCTTATATCATCATTTATTTGTATACCCCTTGTAAAAACTAGGTCCAATCTCACCGGCTCGTCGTTTCCTCTGAATCTTGTGCATTCCTTTACTCTCTGGTCCATCATATTGTCTATCATTAGGTTTAAGAATCTTTCTCCCCAGGCTCCTTCCCCCATACCACTTTCATAATTTTCCCAGTCCACTTCTTTACAGTTAAAATCTCCTACTAATATCACTTTTCTCCTTTCTTTAACGATTCTCATTAGACTCCTTATTGTGTCATCTATCATGTCTTTATATTCTTGATTGGTCCATGAATTTGTTTTTGGTGGCACATATGTTACAATGATTGTTAACACTTTTTTATTAATATGCATCTTAATATACAATACTTCTGCTTTTCCTTCCCCACTTGCCACTTGTGTGTGTGTGTGTGTGTGTGTACGTGTGTGTACTAGATATCTATATACCAAGCCAGCAATCCCACACAGGGAGCCCCAGACAATACAACACACAAACACACACACACAAACACACAGACGAGACGCAGCAGAGGAAGGACGCGATACCGTCGCTCCCGAGAATCAGCTGATCTTCACTACCTTTGTTTGGGTTTACAGTGGCCTGGGCGATAAGTGTGGACTCATTTTTCCTTTCATGAATACAGTGTTAAATAATAATGAGTGAGAAAGATATTCCATCTAAATGTAGGTATGTGACAAGGGAAAGAATGAAAGCTGATGATGACAATGTTGGTGAGGGAGGAGGAGAATTTGAAGGCTTTGATACGGCGCAAACTTCACTGTTTGATAGAGTCTTGACTATCGAACGTAAATTAGATAAATTGATAAAGGAGAGTATGGGAATGAAAGAGAATGAAGAACAGGATAAAGAGCTCCAGAAATTGAAAGAAAGGATAAAAGAGTGGAAGAAACGAAACTAGGCTAAGAACCGAAAATGAAGAATTAAAAGTGGAAGTAGCGAACTACAAGAAATTGATGGAAGAAGGACTCGGTAAAGCCGAGAAAGAAAAAGAAAAGCTAAAAGATCTAGTTAACAAAGAAGAAGAAAGAGTACAAGACGTGATTAAAAAAGAAGTACAAGTATGGAGAATCCAAGATAAGAAAGACAAGGAATCATTTCAAGAAGTATTTCAAGAACAGTTAAAAGAAAGAGATGAAAATATGACAAGCAAAATGATAGGAGTCCTCAAGAAAAAAGAAAATTTATTAAGAGAAATTGCGGAAAAAAAGAAGAGTGTAATTATTTTTGGACTGAAAGAAAAAAATGTTAAATATAGACCATGAAGGGAAAAAGACGAAATGAAATCAGTAAAAGACCTACTAAAACATCTGAATGACGAGGATAGACAGAACTTAGAAGAGGAAGTAGAAGAAATCCATAGAATGGGACCATATCAAGAAGGAACAGTGAGACCAATTAAGATATTACTAAAATCACAAGCAGCAGCAGAAGAAGTACTATATAGAAAAACGAAACTCAGAGAAACAGAAGGTTGCAAAGATATATATATATATAAAGAAAAATAGAAACGAGGAGGAAAGGAAGAGACACAATGAACTGGTGGCAGAAGCAAGAGAAAAAAATAATGAAAGGTCAGAGGAGGAGAAGAAGGCATTTTTTTGGAGAATTATAGGAGACAGGATAAGGAAATGGTATATAAAAGAGAAAGAAGAGAAAAGAATGGAGCAAGTTTAACTAAAAATGATAAGAACAAGAGATTAAAAATGATGTATACAAACATAGATGGAATTTTATCTAGTAAATTAGAATTAAGAGATTACATAAAGAAAGAAGAACCAGATATTGTATGCCTGGTGGAAACAAAGTTAAATGAGGCAATAAAAATAGACATAGATAAAAGGTATAATATATGGAAGAGAGACAGAGTGGGTAAAGGAGGAGGAGGAATCATGATGATGTTAAGGAAGGAGATAGTGGTAAATCTAGTGGAATTTGGGAAGGAAAATCAGAAATACTGCATGTTAAGATGCATATTAACAAAAAGGAGTTAACAATCATTGGAACATATGTGCCACCAAAAACAAACTCATGGACTAACCAAGAATATAGAGACATGATAGATGACACAATAAGGAGTCTTACAAGAATCATTAAGGAAAGGAGAAAAGTGATATTGATAGGAGATTTCAACTGTAAGGAGGTAGACTGGGAAAATTATGAAAGTGGTATGGGGGAAGATGCCTGGGAGATAGATTCCTGAACCTAATGATAGATAATTTGATGGTCCAAAGAGTAAAGGAAAACACAAGATTCAGAGGAAACGATGAGCCGGCAAGATTAGACCTAGTTTTTACAAGGGATATACCAATTAACGATGATATAAGATACAAGTGCCCATTGGGAAAGAGTGACCATGTAATATTAGAGATGGATATAGAAGAAGGAAAGGAAGATAGAGATGAATCATACAAAGGAGACCGATTAAATTACAGAAAGGCTGATATTGAGAATCTCAAGAACTATTTTAAAAACGTAAACTGGGAGGAGATGGAAAACTCATTAACTGTTCAAGAGAAATATAACTTATTTTTGGAAATATACAAAACTGGGGTCAGGGAATATGTTCTGAAATATAGACCTAAAGAAAAAAGAAAGAAAGATTGGTTTAATGCAAGATGTGCTAGGGCAAAGGAGAAATGAGATGGAGCATGGAAAAGGTGGAGAAGAAACAGAAATCCAGAAAATAAGGAAAACTTCAAAACAGCAAGAAATGAATATGCTAAGGTGAGAAAGGAAGAAGAAAAGAACTATGAAAAGGACATTGTCGAAAAATGTAAGGAACAACCAAAATTGTTCTACAGATTCATAAATGGAAAAATAAGACAAAAAGAAACAATAGAAAGGTTAAAAGGAGAAAATGGAATGGTGGAAGACCCAAAAAGTATGGCAGAACAGTTAATTAGTAAATTTCATGAGGTCTTTACTAAGGAATCCAAATTTGAAAGACCACAGGGTAATAGAGAGACTGTCTATATGAAAGAGATTAAAGTAACCAAGCTTGAAATAAAAAAGTTGATGACGGAATTGGATGAGGAAAAGGCAATGGGACCGGATGAAGTCTCAGGCAGAATACTGAAAGAATGTAGGGAAGAACTAGCAAGTCCAATATACAACATCATGAAATGCTCAATAGAAAATGGAACAGTGCCAGTGGAGTGGAAAAGAGCTGAGGTGGTTCCCATATATAAGAGCGGAAGGAAGGAAGAACCTTTAAATTACAGGCCGGTATCACTAACTAGTGTAATATGCAAGATGTGTGAAAAAGTAATAAAGAATCAATGGATCGAGTTTCTTGAAGACAACAAAATATTATCAAATAGCCAATTTGGTTTTAGAAAAGGTTGGTCATGTGTGACAAATTTATTGAGTTTCTACTCTAGAATAGTTGATAAAGTACAAGAGAGAGAGAGGGATGGGTTGACTGTATTTATTTAGATCTAAAAAAGGCTTTTGATAAAGTGCCACATGAAAGATTACTATGGAAGTTAGAGGAGAAGGGTGGCTTAAAAGGAAGCACATTGAGATGGATGAAGAATTACTTAAGGGGGAGAGAAATAAGGACGATAGTTAAGGTGGAAATTCGTTAATTTGGTCAAAAAAATTGAAAAATTGGAAACTTGGTACTTGGGTTCGTTTCTGGAGAGGGAAGCCATGGCCGAAGTTGCCAGGCACATAACGCACTGCTTACCTGGTAATGGCGGGTTTAAAGGGCCGGCCCTTTCAATACCCAAGCGTGCATACGCCCCTTTTTCTTCTAGTCTTTGTTTTGCTTGTATTTTTTTTTTTCTTTTTTTTGAGCTGTTTTATTTATTTTTTGCATGATGTACGATAGTTTAGTATCAGGCAGTGAGGGTGAGGAAGACGCTACTCCCTCAGTACCAATCGATACAGCCTTAGGGAGTGCGCGTGCGTGCAGCCTACCTGTTGATCGTATTTTACACGTGTTGGGTTCCCAAATTGTGACAATGCCACGTGTAAGGCCATGATGTAACATGGCCTGAAACTATCTAAACAGCCACTACCAGCCTCCAAGCAGTTGTCAAGGGATTATGTAAGTACATATCTGAGTTTGGTACATATTGGAGTGAGTTATTTATTTATTTTTTTTATGCCATGTGGGCTTTTCACGGGAATTTATGGGCTAAAGGGGATACTTTTTAGGGTACCTCCTATCTTAAAGCCCACCTGCTAGGAAACCGTTGCCCCGAGTGAGGAAGTGAGTTATGTGGGGGTTTTGAAGATGTTCACAGAAAAATGCGTTTTTCTCGACTTTCAGTTTTTCAGCATATACTGTTGAATAACTTTTCAGTAATTGGTCAATTTCAAAAATTTTTGCAGCAAAATGATCAACAACCTCATCTTAACAAATGCCAGCATGATAATGCATGAACTCACTCAAATAAATTTACAACAGGCTTATAAACTCAAATTTTGATGAAAAAAGGTAACAATTTGGCGTGTAATGAAATTGTTATAACATAGGTTATGTGTATGCCGATGCTAACATTTATTTGTTGTTATGTATATTATATGTGGTTAAGAGGAAATTGCCACACTTATTAGTTTTGATTTTATAATGGTATTTTGAATTATTTTCTTATCGCCGAAAAAATATTTATTGCAAAAAAACTACGCCACATTTGTGTACCAAATTAACACTGAAGACGTACACCATAAACGTACACCTTGTGTATAAATATTATTGAATTCGGTGAAAAATAGCAATGGAAGAGCCAAAAAACCGATATTGATATCGAGTCATCGAATTACCACCTTAAAGATATGAAGTCCAAGTGGAGAACAGTAGACAGCGGAGTGCTATAGGGATCAGAATTGGCACCAATACTTTTTCTCGTATATATAAATGACATGCCAGAGGGAGTGAACAGCTACATAAATCTGTTTGCGGACGATGCGAAACTGTGCAGAGTCATTAAACAAAAAGAGGATTGTGAAATACTACAGGAAGACTTAAACAAGATCTGGAAATGGAGCAAAAAATGGGAGATGGAATTCAATGTGGACAAAAGCCATGTCATGGAAATGGGAAAAAGTGAAAGACGACCAGTGGGAATCTATAAGATGGGAGATGGAGTAGAACTAGAAAAAGTAAAAAGGAAAAGGACTTGGGAGTGACAATGGAAGAAAATAATCAACCGTTAGCCATATTGATAGAATTTTCAGAGAGACGTATAATTTGCTAAGGAATATTGGAGTAGCATTTCACTATATGGACAAGGAAATGATGAAGAAATTGATAAGTACTAAAATAAGACCTAGATTGGAATATGCAGGAGTTGTGTGGACTCCCAAAAAGAAACACATAAGAAAATTAGAGAGACTACAAAAAATGGCTGCAAGAATGGTTCCAGAATTTAAAGGGATGGCATATGAAGAGAGACTAAAGGCAATGGATCTACCAACCTTGGAGCAGAGAAGAGAGAGAGGGGATCTGATACAAGTTTATAAATTGATTAACGGAATGGATGAAGTGGATAATGAGAAACTGATCCTGAGAGAAGAATATGACTTTAGAAGCACAAGATCACATAGTAAGAAACTAAGGAAGGGACGATGTCTGAGAGATGTTAAAAAATTTAGTTTCCCACAAAGATGTGTTGAGACTTGGAACAGTTTGAGTGAGGAAGTAGTATCAGCAAAGAGTGTACATAGTTTTAAAGAAAAATTGGATAAGTGTAGATATGGAGACGGGACCACACGAGCATAAAGCTACAACTATGTAAATACAACTAGGTAAATACACACTGCGTAGTGTAGTGGTTAGCACGCTCTACTCATAATCGAGAGGGCCGGGTTCGAGTCCCGGGGCGGCTAGGCAAATGGTCAAGCCTCATAATGTGTGGCCCCTGTTCACCTAGCAGTAAATAGGTACGGAATGTAACTCGAGGGGTTGTGGCCTCGCTTTCCTGGTGTGTGGAGTGTGTTGTGGTCTCAGTCCTACCCGAAGATCGGTCTATGAGCTCTGAGCTCGCTCTGTAATGGGGAAGACTGGCCGGGTGACCAGCAGGCGACCGAGGTAAATTACACACGCACACACACTCAGTAGAAGACGCGGTCGAGGAAGCACATAATACCGTCGCTCCCAAGAATCAGCTGATCTTCACTACCTTTGTTTGGGTTTGCAGTGGCCTGGGTGATTAGTGTGGACTCGTTTTTTTTTCATGAATACAGTGTTACAAAATCGTGAGTGAGAAACATTCCATCTAAATGCAGGTATGAGACAAGGGAAAGAATGAAAGCTGATGATGACAATGTTGGTGAGGGTGAAAGAGAATTTGAAGGCTTTGATACGGCGCAAACTTCACTGTTTGATAGAGTCTTGACTATCGAACGTAAATTAGATAAATTGATAAAGGAGAGTATGGGAATGAAAGAGAATGAAGAACAGGATAAAGAGCTCCAGAAATTGACAGAAAGGATAAAAAGAGTGGAAGAAAACGAAACTAGGCTAAGAACCGAAAATGAAGAATTAAAAGTGGAAGTAGCGAACTACAAGAAATTGATGGAAGAAGGACTCAGTAAAGCCGAGAAAGAAAAAGAGAAGCTAAAAGATCTAGTTAACAAAGAAGAAGAAAGAGTACAAGACGTGATTAAAAAAGAAGTACAAGCATGGAGAATCCAAGATAAGAAAGACAAGGAATCATTTCAAGAAGTATTTCAAGAACAGTTAAAAGAAAGAGATGTAAATATGACAAACAAAATGATAGGAGTCCTCAAGAAAAAGAAAATTTAGTAAGAGAAATTGCGGAAAAAAAAGTGTAACTATTTTTGGACTGAAAGAAAAAAATGTTAAATATAGACCAAGAAGGGAAAAAGACGAAATGAAATCAGTAAAAGACCTACTAAAACATCTAAATGACGAGGATAGACAGAACTTAGAAAAGGAAGTAGAAGAAATCCATAGAATGGGACCATATCAAGAAGGAACAGTGAGACCAATTAAGATATTACTAAAATCACAAGCAGCAGCAGAAGAAGTACTATATAGAAAAACAAAACTCAGAGAAACAGAAGGTTGCAATATATATATATATATATATATATATATATATATATATATATATATATATATATATATATATATATATATATAAAGAAAAATAGAAACGAGGAGGAAAGGAAGAGACACAATGAACTGGTGGCAGAAGCAAGAGAAAAAATAATGAAAGGTCAGAGGAGGAGAAGAAGGCATTTTTGGAGAATTATAGGAGACAGGATAAGGAAATGGTATATAAAAGAGAAAGAAAGAAAAGAATGGAGCAAGTTTAACTAAAAATGATAAGAACAAGAGATTAAAAATGATGTATATAAACATAGATGGGATTTTATCTAGTAAATTAGAATTAAGAGATTACATAAAGAAAGAAGAACCAGATATTGTATGCCTGGTGGAAACAAAGTTAAATGAGGCAATAAAAATGGACATAGATAAAAGGTATAATATATGGAGGAGAGACAGAGTGGGTATAGGAGGAGGAGGAGTCATGATGATGTTAAGGAAGGAGATAGTGGTAAATCAAGTGGAGTTTGGGGAAGGAAAATCAGAAATACTGTATGTTAAGATACATATTAATAAAAAGGAGTTAACAATCATTGGAACATATGTGCCACTAAAAACAAATTCATGGACTAACCAAGAATATAAAGACATGATAAATGACACAATAAGGAGTCTTACAAGAACCATTAAAGAAAGGAGAAAAGTGATAATGGTAGATTTCAACTCTAAAGAGGTGGACTGGAAAATTATGAAAGTGGTATGGGGGATGATGCCTGGGGAGATAGATTCCTGAACCTAATGATAGATAATTTCATGGTCCAAAGAGTAAAGGAAAACACGAGATTCAGAGGAAACGATGAGCCGGCGAGATTGGACCTAGTTTTTACAAGGGATATACAAATTAACGATGATATAAGATATAAGTGCCCATTGGGAAAGAGTGACCATATAATATTAGAAATGGATATAGAAGAAGGAAAGGAAGATAGAGATGAATCATACAAAGGAGACCGATTAAATTACAGAAAGGCTGATATTGAGAACCTCAAGAGCTATTTTAAAAACGTAAACTGGGAGGAAATGGAAAACTCAGAAACGGTTCAAGAGAAATATAACTTATTTTTGGAAATATACAAAACAGGAGTCAGGGAATATGTCCCAAAATATAGACCTAAAGAAGAAGGAAAGAAAGATTGGTTTAATGCAAGATGTGCTAGGGCAAAGGAGGAAAGAGATGGAGCATGGAAAAGGTGGAGAAGAAACAGAAATCCAGAAAATAAGGAAAACTTCAAAACAGCAAGAAATGAATATGCTAAGGTGAGAAAGGAAGAAGAAAGGAACTATGAAAAGGACATTGTCGAAAAATGTAAGGAACAACCAAAATTGTTCTACAGATTCATAAATGGAAAAATAAGACAAAAAGAAACAATAGAAAGCTTAAAAGGAGAGATCAGAATGGTGGAAGACCCAAAAAGCATGGCTGAACTGTTAAATAGTAAATTTCATGAGGTCTTTACTAAGGAATCCAAATTTGAAAGACCACAGGGTAATAGAGAGACTGTTCATATGATAGAGATTAAAGTTACCAAGCTTGAAATAAAAAAGTTGATGACGGAACTAGATGAGGAAAAGGCAATGGGACCAGATGAAGTCTCAGGCAGAATACTGAAAGAATGTAGGGAAGAACTAGCAAGTCCAATATACATCATAAAATACTCAATAGAAAATGGAACAGTACCAGTGGAATGGAAAAGAGCTAAGGTGGTTCCCATAAGAGTGGAAGGAAGGAAGAACCTTTAAATTACAGACTGGTATCACTAACTAGTGTAATATGCAAGATGTGTGAAAGAATAATAAAGAAACAATGGATCAAGTTCCTTGAAGACAACAAATTAATATCAAATAGCCAATTTGGTTTTAGAAAAGGTCGGTCATGTGTAACAAATTTACTGAGTTTCTACTCTAGAATAGTTGATAGAGTACAAGAGAGAGATGGATGGGTTGATTGTATTTATTTGGATTTAAAAAAGGCATTTGATAAAGTGCCACATGCAAGAGGGAGGCGGTGGCATAGTGGATAAGGTGGTGAGCGTGGGATCAGGCAGACGTCCACGCGTAGGTTCGAATCACCATGTACAGCCTTAAAACACTTTGCCAATTGTCAAGTGGCTTAAAGTTACCTACATATCACCATGATACCCATATTCTAGGTGGTTACACTCAAGATGAGCTTGGGCAGTGATATGGGCCCCATTATGGGTACCACTTTAAATAAAATTGCCTGCGCCACTAATGGGCGGAAGCTGAACAGCGCTTCCCATACACTCTTCAAGTGTGCCTACAGGCGCTATAGGCTTTACCGTAAAAAAATAAAAAATAAATAAAAAAAAAATAAATAAATGAAATAAAGAATAAAAGATTACTATGGAAGTTAGAGAAGGGTGGCTTAAAAGGAAGCACATTGAGATGGATGGAAAATTATTTGAGGGTGAGAGAAATAAGGATGGTAGTTAAAGATATGAAGTCCAAGTGGAGAGCAGTAGAAATCGGAGTACCGTAGGGGTCAGTATTGGCACCAATACTTTTTCTCATATATATAAACGACATGCCAGAGGGTGTGAACAGCTACATAAATCTATTTGCGGACAATGCTAAGCTGTGCAGAGTTATAAAGCAAAAAAGATTGTGAAATACTGCAGGAAGACCTAAATAAGATCTGGGAATAGAGTAAAATATGGGAGATGGAATTCAATGTGGACAAAAGCTATGTCATGGAAATGGGAAAAAGTGAGAGACGACCCATGGGAATCTATAAGATAGGAGATGGAGTAGAACTGGAGAAAGTAAAAAAGGAAAAGGACTTAGGAGTGACGATGGAAGAAAACAATCAACCGGTAAGCCATATTGATAGAATTTTCAGAGAGACATATAATTTGCTAAGGAATATTGGTATAGCATTTCACTACGTGGACAAAGGAATGATGAAGAAATTGATAAGTACAGGCAACCCCCGTTTAACGAAGGGGTTACGTTCCTAAAAAACACTTCGTTAAGCGAAACTTCGTTAAGCGAACCGATTATAACAAGTTTAACCCCTGATTTGAACTTCCATTGAGAGTAAGCAAAGCAAGAGTGCATCATAGTACAGTAAAAGGTTTAATGAAAGTAAAAATTATGAAGTTAAACATTTAGGTAGTTTAATTTAAGTCATTTTAATGTACACTAATGTATATATGTATGTAACTTTATAATGTTGATGAGCTTAACTTTATGAAGGGAGGAAGAGTGAAACGAGAAAGACACTAACCGGCAACCTGTGGAATGTAAACAAAGTGCGCATCATTTACTGCATACAAAACTTATGTACCTCATTTCCACAAGGCTTTCCATTTTATCCATTGTAGAGTCATGAGTTCAGGTGGTTCTTTTAGCTTGCAAGAAAGATACGGTCTCACCAGCCTTCTTAATAGAGTCTGCTGACTTGAAAATAGAGACAGTATAATATGGAGTCAAGATAGTGGCCAGCACTGCTATAGTTTTCTGGCCTCTCTCGTGTCTGTGAATAATATTTAGCTTCACTTGGAGAGTAAGAGACTTCCTGGTCTTCTTACGAATACTAGGCCAATTGCAGGGCATTTTGGTGGTAAGTTGAGCTAGGGAAGACAAGCTGCTGCTGACGCTGTTATGTTTTGACTGGGGAGTGAGTGTTGCGCGTGTTGTCCACGAAAGGCTTGATCTTGATCTTGATCTTCATTTTATAGGTGTCCCAGGTTTTTTCCTGAGGCAGGCCTTAGTATCAGCAGCTCCTGGTGTATTCAAAAGCCTGTCAGCTTGCGTGATATGGTGAGGCTTTCAAATTTGGAAAAAAATTACCTGGATAAAACTTCATTGAAGCGAGTTTGGTGTTCGTTAAACGAGCAGTTGGTACACTCAACCCTCGATTTGCCGGACCTCCATTTGCCGGATTTCGGATTTGCCGGACAAGAGTCTGTGGGAAAAAAAAAAAAAGTCCGGGACAAGTCGATTTCAAACTACCGCGCCAGACAAAGTTAGCAAATCGGGCACTATAGATGGCAGCGCGGGCGGACATACACGTCTAGTACTGGACTGTAAACAAGTCTGCCGCGTCACACGAGTGTTGTGCTTACGTGCTTGTTGTGGATACACCTCTTCTTCACAACGATGCCACCCAAAAACCCACCAAAGAAAGTAACCAAGTAAGGTAAATGCTAATAAAAAAAACAGTACAGATGTGTGTCGGCGGCATTGGCATGTGTTACGGCCCCACGTGGTGAGATGATGATGATGATGATGATGATGATGGTCGTCGGAGGTTTTGCCTTTGCCTCGGCACCTCCTGTTACTTCTATTCTTCCTGATCCTGCCTTTCTTTTATTTTTCTTTCTCTTGTCTTCCACATCTGGTGCAAAGTCTCTTTCTTCTCCTCAGTTTTGTTTTTCTGAACAAAAAACGTCTGATTTATTTTCCAACTTCCTGGTACAGCTGGTGCAGGTGCCGAAATGCCGTTAAAGACAACACTATGTTCCCACCGGAAATTTTTGCCGTTAAACACGGGATTCCGGTAAATCGCGTGCCGTTAAAGCGGGGTTCAACCTGTATAGGGTAAAGTCCGGCAAGGGGGTAGACCCCCGGACATTTTCCATTGCCGGACATTTGCCATTCCCGGACAAGCCTTCCCCCCTTTTAGTCCGGCAAATCGAGGGTTGAGTGTAGTAAAATTCGTTGTAGCGAAATTTCGTTGTGTGAACCTTCGTTAAACGGGGGTTGCCTGTACTATAATAAGACCCAGATTGGAATATGGAGGAGTTGTGTGGACCCCCCCCATAAAAAGAAACACATAAGGAAGCTGGAGAGACTACAAAAAATGGCTACAAGAATGCTTCCAGAATTTGAAGGGATGACATATGAGGAGAGACTAAAGGCTGTGGATCTACCAATCTTGGAACAGAAAAGGGAGAGAGGGGATCTGATGCAAGTTTATAAATTGATTATCAGAATGGATCAAGTGAATAATGAGAAACTGATCCTGAGAGAAGAATATGACATTTGAAGAACAAGATCGCATAGTAAAAAGTTGAGGAAGGAAGATGTCTGAGAGATGTTAGAAAATATAGTTTCCTACAAAGATGTGTTGAGACGTGGAACAGTTTGAGTGAAGAAGTGGTGTCAGCAACAAGTGTGCATAGTTTTAAAGAAAAATTGGAGACGGGGCCACACGAGCGTAAAGCTCAGGCCCTATAAAACTACAGCTAGGTAAATACAACTAGGTAAATACACACACACACGAAGTAATGGATAATGCTGGGCAGTGGAATGAGAAAGTATTACAGTTGACTATGGTTAATACAATGGACCAGTGGGTGGAGGACTCAACAAGGTACAGAGGGGAAGAAGAACCATCATTGCTTGACCTAGTTTTCAGAAAGAAACCAGAGTTCCCTCCAATCATACAATACCTTAGTCCAAATGGGATAAGTGATCATGTGACATCAGAGGTGCAAATGCAGGAGGAAGACGAGATAAATTACAGAGAGGATTATAAAGGAGAGTGATTAAATTATGCAAAATCAGATTTTGAAAAATTAAGGAATTATTTTGCTGAGATTGAGTGGAGTAATATTATGTGTAGGAAGACTGTACAAGAGAAATATGATATATTCTTACCAAAATACAATGAAGGAGTAAAAAAGTTTGTTCCTGTTTATAGAGTTCAGAAAAAAATACATGCTTGTTACAATGCTAGATGTATACAAGCAATAAAGGCAAAGGATAAAGCGTGGAAGAAATTCTTAAAGCAGGGAAATTACTATAACAGACGGCAGTACAATGATGCTAGAAATTAATGTATTAGAGTAAGGAGAGAGGAAGAAAGAAATTTTGAGAAAGATGTAGTGGATAAAAGCAAAGATGAACCGAAACTTTTCTACAAATTTATTAATGGCAAAACAAAGAATAAGGAAACAGTTGAAAAAAATGATTAAGGAAGGGAAGACATACCAAACAAAGAAGGAAATGTGTGAAATAATGAATGAGAGCTTCAAAACGGTATTCACTGCAGAAGATGATCTCACAGAACCTATGGTCTGACCATTTTATGAAAATCAGTTAGGTGTTGGCTTTTTCGGGTATTTCCCGGCCTGCGGCACTGCCAAACCTTGTGCTGGGCAAATTATGGGATTAGAGCCTGTATAAATGAGAACCTTGCTTCCCACACACCACTCTCTCTCTCTCTCTCTCTCTCTCTCTCTCTCTCTCTCTCTCTCTCTCTCTCTCTCTCTCTCTCTCTCTCCATATAGAATTTACATTTCATGCAAATATGTTTCTATCAGAGATCTATACTTACTTATGAATTACTAAAATTTGAGAAAAGAATCTGCCTGTCAGTTAGTCAAGCTGCCCTTCTCTCTCTCTCTCTCTCTCTCTCTCTCTCTCTCTCTCTCTCTCTCTCTCTCTCTCTCTCTCTCTCTCTCTCTCTCTCTCTCTCATCCTGGCTGGTAACAGGAGAGGAAGTGACCCATGGATTAACATGGTCACTTTGACCTGTGACCTCACTCGGTCACCCAAATGGATATGACAATGCTCGGAGGAAATGTTGTCAAATATTGTTGTGTTTGCAAATACAATGCAAAATATATTTAGAAATAAACACAAATTACTCTAACTTGCCTTTTTAGAGCATCATAATATATAGTAATACTCTGCTTAACGAACAGGATAAGGGGTGTCAAAGTTGTTCGTAGAGCGGAAATTCATTAAGCGGACATAATTTTCCCATAGGAAATAATGGAAATAGGGGGGATGCGTTCTGGGTTGGTCCCCAACATACCACATGGGTAAAAAAACAAAATATATATATATATATATATATATATATATATATATATATATATATATATATATATATATATATATACACAGTAAAGTCCCGGGTTACGTCGGTCTCGAGTTACGTCAAACTCGTAGTTACGTCAGTCCACTATAAGGCAATTTAAGATTAAAAAAACTGAAAATTTATAAATCGTAAAGTGCGGGATTGTTATTGTTGGTGGTTGCCCGCCACACCGCCCGCCTCACACTTGAATACAATAACACCCTGCCTCAGTTCCACCACACCATTGCCCCTGGCAAGAGTGTTATCCTACTTCTGCATTTACTGACTCAAGTTGTTTGTATCTTGCTCAATGGCACCAAAGAGAAAACTTCTTAGTGACAGCAGTGATGCTAAGAAAAGGAAAACCATTACGCTACAAGAAAAAGGGGACATAATTAAAAGACATGAGAAGGGAGGCAGCAGCTGTGTGTGAGGGAGGGAAGAAAATGGGAAGCCCATTACCATGACAACGGGGAGGTTGACGACCTTGAGGGCTCGCACACCCATCACAACAATAACAACTCCGGAGCCTTCGCCTGGGCCACACGACACTCGCAGCTGACTTGCACCGTCTGCGCCTGTCTGCTGATCCCTGTTGCATTTCCTGCCCCGCTGCCCACGCTTCTACTCCAACCGCACTGCACTACCCTCCCAGCTGTCCCCCCTGGGCGTCACAACATTCGACCTGCCCACCCTCCTGGCGGCCTCCGGCGTCCACCCCTCTCGGCAACCTGCAGTCCCTCGCGTTCGTGGCCCTAATCAACAACAAAAACAAACTTGTGTTTCATATTCCTACGTAGTTATAAATAATATAACAATATAACCTTTAACTTACCTGAATGACCATAAACAATGATTGGTTGAAAACTCGATAATATGCTTTGAAATGTACGGAAACTCGAGTTACGTACAAAATCGACTTACGTCATGTTTCAGGAACATAACTCTGACGTAAACCGAGACCTTAATGTATATATATATTTCTGTTAGCATTTTACAAGCCTTGCCCCCAAGAAAGGATTGTTTTGTTATGCATAAAGTGAAATCTTTCATGGAATACCAAAAAATAAAGCAGAGATGATGAGATCGGCCACAGACGGCAGAGACTCCAGCGACTTGGCTGCTTCTTCTTCTTCTCGTGACCTTTTTAGCTTGGCGTGTTGTCTTTCACCACGATATTACATTTGTTTCCACTCCTCTATTGCCTGCTATAGTGGATATCATATCTTAGTATTCATATACGCTCATGCCATGAGGATAACCTGGACTCCGTGGCAGTGAGTGATAGTGAATTACTAATGACATACCGCCGGAGTCTCCGCCGTCTGTGGCTGATCTCATCATCTCTGCTTTATTTTTTGGTATTCCATGTAAGATTTCACTTTATGCATTACAAAACAATCCTTTCTTGGGGGACAAGGTTTGTAAAAAGCTAACAAAAATGTTGTTTTGTGAACATATATGCATATATAAGACAGTAACACCACCTCCAGAGGTGGTTCCCAACAACCTCAGAGCAACCACGTCACCGTCCCTCCAAGTGTTCATGGAAGCCATTTTGCGGCAGGAGGTTGTTCTGACGTTAAAGAATCTTGGATTCAGCTCCAGGAGCGCTAGAGACGGGCGGGGAGACAGACAATCACAGCGAAGCTGCCGCATTCGGTCCCTCACCCGGCAAATTCAAACCCAGAAAATTCACTAAAACAGATGTGGTTGTACGTTATGTGGACTTTTTGGTCTAACTTTATATAGTATGTTAAACCAGAAATTCGTTAGACGAACATTCGTTAAGCGGAGTATTACTGTATATGTACTACAACACCATTCAGTTAATAAGTATTAACTATCTACTTGAGATGCATATTGGTACATATGTGACAGCGCCGCAGACTGGGAAATCTCTGTAAAAGCCAACGCCTAAACGATCTTCATGAAATCGTCAGACTATAATAGGACATTGGATTGCCAAGGATTACAGGAGATTGCATTGCACAAAAAGGATATTGGAAGATCACTTGATAAGTTGGGAGTCAAAAAAACAATGGGACCAGATGGTGTATCAGGCTGGGTGTTAAAAGAATGTAAAGAGCAATTACTGGATTCAATTTGTGAAATAATTAAAAGTTCAATAAATGAAGGGAAAGTTCCACTAGAGTGGAAGGGAGCCAACGTAATACTGATATTCAAAGGAGGAAAGGCAACTGAACCACTAAACTACAGATCAGTGTCACTTACAAGTGTTGTAGGGAAGTTATGTGAAATAAATATCAAAGAAAAATTATTCAATTTTTTAGAAGAGGAGCAAGTCATATGAAGCAGACAATTTGGGTTCAGGAAAGGGCGGTCATGTTTATCAAACTTATTAAGCTTCTACTCGAGAGTAATTGCAGAACTTGAAAACAAAGATGGATGAGTAGACACAGTATACCTGCACATTAAAAAGGCTTTTAATAAAGTCCTACACGGAAAATCTCTTTGGAAACTAGAGAATATAGGAGGACTGCGTGGAACCTTGCTTGAATGGACAAGAGATTATTTGAAGGATAGGGAAATGAGAACAGGTATACATACTCATCTTGGGGTAAAGTAACTAGCGGAGTGCCACAAGGGTCAGTGTTAGCCCCATTATGTTTCAAGTTTATGTAAACGACATTCACATTCGCTGATGATGCAAAGTTGCTAAGAGTTATCAAAAACCAGAGAGAACTGTCTGCTGTTGCAGGAAGATTTAAACAATATCTATGAATGGAGCAAGAAGTGGAAATTGGAGTTTAATGCCAAGAAATGCCACATAATGGAACTAGGAAAGAGTAAGAGAAGACCAGTATGGAATTATTTGATAGGAGAGGAACAAATAATGAAGACTAAAGAGCAAAAAGATTTTGGAGTGATCATACAAGAAAAACTGAGCCCTGACAAACACATAAGCAAGATATCATATAAAATATTGACTAATTTAAGAGTGGCATTTTATTACATAGATAAAGATATAATGAAAAAAATCATCACAAACATGGTACGCCCAAGGCTGGAATATGCAGCATTGGTATGGTCTCCGAGTTCTAAAAAGGATATAAGAAAATTTGAAAGGATACAGAAGATTGCTACAAAGATGGTGCTGGAATTAAAGGACCTCACATATGAAGAATATCTGAAGGAAATGGGACTGCCAACCTTACAAGATAGAAGAGAATGCAGGGACTTAATAACAATGTATAAGATAGTCAATGATATTGAAAAGATAGACAAAGAAGACCTGGTACTGTTGACGGAAGAAGATGGAAGGACAACAGGATATGAAAAGAAGATCAGGATGAGGCAGTGTGTGAAGGATATTGGAAACTACAGTTTTCCACACAGAAAGGTGGAAAAATGGAATGCATTGGATAATGGAATTGTTACAGCACATAGTGTGCATAACTTTAAAGAAAGACTAGATAAATGGAGATATGGAGACAGGACACTGTGAGCCCCGCTTGAACCCTGTGCAGTACAACTAGGTAAATACACACACACACACGTCATTGACACTTGTTGGCCTCGTTGTCCTAGCCTCTGGTGTATGGGAAAATCTCTTTGGTTGTCCTGCCACTCAAAGCTTAGGCATAAAGCAGCTAACCACATGGTAGTAATAGTGATGTTCATAACAAAATTAATGAGGATCTTAATATTGTGATAATAATAATGTATCCTTTCAATTTTTACATCCAAACCTCAATTCTAATGCAAAGAATTGATTTGCAGTACTTTCCTGAAGTGGACGTGCCAGAAGCCGTGGAGTGTGGTAAAATCGAAGAATGGCTGTTTGGTGAAGAGCACTATTATAGTCACAAGCCAACTAAGTAAGTGCAACACAACACTCTGGGCTTGAGGGCTCACTCACTCAGGCAGAGAAGGTGCAAGATGGAGTCACTTCCATTTTCTGTTGTATTTCAGTACTTGCCAATTCAAAACAAGCTGTGTGCTTTTCATCACCCAATAGTGGAATTATTGATAATAGTAATAATAATAATAATAATGAGAATAATAATAATAATCATGATAATGATAATGATAATGATAATAATAATCATAATAATGATAGTAATAAATATTTTAATGTCATTTAAGAGTATACATGAAATTTGTTTTGTGAGCTCTCAAGAAAACATAAATGTAAAATCAGATATACATATATACATGTCTGATACAATAAACACACTATAAAAACAAGCATTGAAGAAAACAGTAAAAATAAACATTAAAGGTTAAAATGTCAAGGTTAAAAATCAAGGCTTTGGGTGGGTGGCATGTGAAATTCCATGTGGGCACCACTTCGACCCCGTGCCACCAAGCAGCTAGAGGTGCCAAACACTCAGCTACCTCTTGTTGATCCATGCAGCTTTTTACTCACATGTACCTTGCCGAGATGGCCATTTAACTGTGCTTGGCAATTACTGTTCAAATAATTACTTACAAGTAGAATAAATATTTATCCTTTTTTGGCTTTTAGACTCTGAGAGGAGAGGTAGACCTAACTGTTTTTTAGACTCATAAGTTCCTCCTTACTTTGTGTGATGAACTAATAATGTACCTGAGGTCTGTGTCATTGGTACTGCATTCAGCTTTGTAGGCTATAGGATGTGTATCAGTTTAATCACTGCATGCCATTGTAAACCAGCTGCTCATGGGCATTCCTTGAATGTGCTGAAGTATGGGGTGAAGGTGGCTACAGAGTAGAATTGCCTGCCACAGTGTGTCAACTCACCTGCCATGCCAGCATTCAAGTTCCAGTAATAAGATCAGCATTTTGTAGGGATGATTTCCATTCATGCATATGCAAATTCCTTAGGGTAGCAGGTGAGCCTGTGGATGCTGACTCCCTTACCTGTCCCAAATAACAACAATTAGAACGTGAGAACACAATTAGGAGCAGTGCTACAAGCCATTAGGCCCCACACACACACACACACACACACACCCGTTTACTAAAATGGATGGAAGACTTTTTGGTAGGAAGAGAAATGAGAACAATAATTAAGGACAGACCATCAGAATGGGGCTTGGTGGAGAGTGGAGTTCCACAGGGATCAGTGTTGGCACCAGTAATGTTTGCGGTCTACATAAATGACATGGTGGATGGGGTGTCCAGTTATGTGAGCCTATTTGCAGACGATGCAAAATTGTTAAGAAAAGTGAGATGTGACAAAGATTGCGAACTACTCCAGGAAGACTTGGACAGAATATGGAAATGGAGCTGTACATGGCAAATGGAGTTCAACACGACAAAATGCAAGAAAATAGAGTTTGGCAAGAGTGAAAGAAGAATCAGGAGTATGTACAAGATAGGAAATGAAGACATAAAACCAGTCATGAAGAAAAAGACCTTGGGGTGACAATTACCAATGACCTATCGCCAGAGAGACATATAAACAAAATAATTGGAGAAGTATTGAACTTATTGAGGAACATAAGAGTGGCGTTCGTATATTTAGATGAAGAAATGATGAAGAAAATAATTACTGCAATGATAAGACCGAGGCTTGAATATGCAACAATACAGTGGGCTCCGAACTTAAAGAAACACATAAGGAAACTAGAGAAAGTACAGAGGGCTGCAACAAAAATGGTGCCTGACTTAAGAGATTTGACTTATGAAGACAGACTGAAAAGAATGCAACTTCCGACCCTGGAAAACAGAAGAGAAAGGGGAGACCTGATAGCAATATACAGAGTGATGATTGGCATGGAAAAATGGATAGGGAAGATCTGTGTATGTGGAATGAAAGAATGTCGAGAGGGCATGGGAAAAAACTAAAAATGGCCACTTATAGGAGAGATGTGAAAAAATATAGCTTCCCTCATAGAAGGGTGGAAGCATGGAATAGTTTAGACGTGGAAGTGGTCAACGCAAGGAATATTCATGATTTTAAGAAAAAGCTGGACATTAATAGATATGGAGACGGGACAACACGAGCATAGCTCTTTTCCCGTATGTTACAATTAGGTAAATACAATTAGGTAAATAAATACATAAGGAAATTGGAGAGGCTACAAAAAATAGCTACAAGAATGGTTCCAGAATTTGAAGGGATGACATATGAGGAGAGACTAAAGGCTATGGATCTACCAACCCTAGAACAAAGATGGGAGAGAGGAGACCTGATACAAGTTTATAAATTGATCAACGGAATGGACCAAGTGGATAATGAGAAACTGATCCTGAGAGAAGAATATGACATCTGAAGCACAAGATCGCATAGTAAAAAGCTGAGAAAAGGAAGATGCCTGAGATATTAGAAAATATAGTTTCCCGCAGAGATGTATTGAGACGTGGAACAGTTTAAATGAAGAAGTTGTGTCTGCAACGAGTGTGCATACTTTTAAAGTAAGATTGTATAAGTGTAGATATGGAGACGGGGCCACACGAGCATAAAGCCCAGGTCCTGTAAAACTACAACTAGGTAAATACACACACACACACACACACACACACACACACACACACACACACACACACACACACACACACACACACACACACACACATACATACACAAAGAAAGGAATAGACAAAGAGACAGGACACAGAGAGCTTAGCTCGGGCCCTGTAATACACAAATAGGTAAATACACACAGCAAGAACACAAGGTTTTGTGCTACAAGCCATGAGGTTCACGCACAGCAGTCTCTGTGTGAAACATGCCTATCCATTTCCACCTCTCTTCTTCAACCATAAATACATCCGACCACCTTTTGACTTAAAATTCTCGAGTGAATTGCACCAACAACCTGATTACTGAATCTGTTCCATTCTTGTATCATGAGAGGATGGACTAAACTGTCTTGTACTTAACTATCTGGGCTCAATTGGTAACTAGTCATTTAATGCATGTGTATATTGTCAAGAAGTTGCATTCTTAGCTTCTCATTCTCTTGACTGACTTTTCAATCAATTTCCAGGTTCTTGAAAATCCTCTCACCTCCTTCCTTTCTTTCTTTCTTTCTTTCTTTCTTTCTTTCTTTCTTTCTTTCTTTCTTTCTTTCTTCCTTGTTTTCAGAGATCAGTGTCTTGCCAAGAGTTGCATTTGTCACCTTTCTCTCCAAGCTAATCTATAAATTCAATTCCACATGCTATAGAATTCCTCTCACCTCTTGCATTGCTTTGCTTAGCTTCAGATAAGAGTGCTCTGGATGACAGCATCACTAATAGTTTGCATTTCAAGGAGTGTGTTGCGTTTGTACTGGCAGAGTGGTTATTGCTACTTTCAGAATCCCCTCACCTCCTCCCTTGCTTTCACAGAACACCTTTGGATGTCAACAATACTGCAATGAAGTTGATTGTGTTCCTGGGAGTGTGTTGCCTTTGTATTGGCATAGTGGCTGTTGTTATTTTCTTCCGCTATGCCAGAGCAGTTGACAACCCCAGCTCCCTCCTGCCCTGTTACCACAGCACCACAGGGACCAGGAATAACTCAGTGTCTTCAACCTCTCCATTAATTGTTACAACACTTACCACTGACAAATGTAAAATTTCTCCAAGTACGTATGTGTATGTTTGTGTTTTTCTTGCTGTTATTTTTTTTTTCTTCTTCCTATTTTTCTTCTTTATTGACAAAAATTGGTATAGGAAGTGAGCACAATGGAGACTGGAACACTCACATTAGCATTTTCATATTGAAGTGAGGGAGTGATATCACAACAGATAGCACTCCACAGGAGGCTTGGTCTTGCATGCATTGGTTTACAAGAGTGATTGGCTTCATTATCCACTTTTGTCATAATCATAGTGACAAAACTATCGCAGAGTTTGACACACTCTGTTCAAGAAGGAGGCAGTAGACACATGCTTAAATACTAATTACTCCCATGCACACCTTTAACACCTTCATTGCAATGACACATTTTCATGTTCATTCTGCTTACTATTTGGTGATTTTATACAGCTTCAGAAACTTCTGTGGGGATAAAAATAGTGAAGACCTTCTTACCTTCACAGACCCTAATGTCAATAAGATGGTTTAATTGTACACAAATCATAAGGTAAACATGTGTCCCAGTACTGAAGTTTTTTTTTCTTTTTCTTTTTTTTTTTCTTATGAGGAAAGAGGGCCAGCCAAGAGCAAAAAAAAAAAGAAAGAATAAAAAAAGGCCCACTTGAGTACTGGCTCTCTAAAAAGTGTAAAAAGTGCAAAAACCATCAGCCAAAGTAGGGGAGCAAATGCCTCGATACCTCCCTCTTAAAAGAAGACAAGTCGTAGGAATTCGGAAATACAGATGCAGGGAGGGATCGAGTTCCAGAGTTTACCAGTGAAAAGGATGAATGACTGAGAGTACTGGTTAACTCTTGCATTATATATAGAGTTGGACAGAATAGAGATGAGAGGAAGAAGAAAGCCTTATGCAGCGAGGCCACAGGAGAAGGGGAAGTTAGCAAGATCAGTAGAACAGTTAGCATGAAAATAGTGATAAAAGATAGAGAGGAATGCAACATTCCGGTGGTGAGAAAGAGGCTGAAGACAGTTAGTCAGAGGAGGGGAGTTGATGAGACAAAGAGCTTTCGATCCCACCCTATCAAGCAAAACTATGTGACTGGAACCTCCCCAAACATGGAAAGAGTACTCCGTACAGGGATGGATAAGGCCCTTATACAGAGTAAGCAGTTGGAGGGGCGAGAAAAACTGGCAGAGACGCCTCAGAACACCTAACTTCATAGAAGCTGTTTTAGCAAGAGATGAGATGTGAAGTTTCCATTTAAGATTATGAGCAAAGGACAGACCGAGGATATTCATTGTGGAAGAGGTAGATAGTTGAATGTCATTGAAGAAGAGGGGATAGTTGTCTGGAAGGTTGTGTCGAGTTGATAGATGGAGGAATTGAGTTTTTGAGGCATTGAAAACTTAGATTTTCTCTGCCCCAATCAGAAATCTTAGAAAGATCGGAAGTCAGGCATTCTGTGGCGTCCCCGCGTGATCTGTTGACCTCCTGAAGGGTTGGCCATCTCTGAAAGAACATGGAAAGATGTAGGGTGGTATCATCAGCGTAGGAGTGGATAGGACAAGAAGTTTGGTTAAGAAGGTCATTAATGAATAATAGAAAGAGAGTGGGTGACAGGACAGAACCCTGAGGAACACCACTATTAATAGATTTAGGAGAAGAACAGTAGCCGTCTACCACAGTAGTGGTTGAGGGGATAGTGTGAACTTATCATTAGGGCCAGCTGTGATCTCAATGAATGTTTCCCTTTGTGCCTCACAACATGAAGGGCAGTCACCGCCTCCCCTCTAAAGACAACTCATTTCATTTACACAAAACCATATGCATCAAACTACATACTCATTGTTCATGCAAAATTTCAAATTGAAAAAATAAACAAATGAATAAAAAAAAAAAAAGATGATACCTATATCAACACTGTAGTCCCTTCTAGGTAACTATTTTTTGTTTAGCTTCTTTGGAACCAGTATCACAGTGAGCCTTTTTTTTTTTTTTTTTATCACAATTTTTGTTTCCCTTGGCCAGTCTTCCCTCCTGCATAAAGAAATAATAATATGATCCTAATTCATCAGTTTGTCAGAGAGCTACAATTAATACAAAACAAAAAAGATATAATGTAACCCAAACCCAAAAATGCTTAGTAATATCTATAATAGGAAACAATGGTAATATAACTTTATTTTTTAACAATCTGAAAACTTTTGGTGAACACACACAGGTGTTGAGGATGTGCTGTTGGTGCATGCTGCAGACACACCTGAGCTGGTTCACTTCTGCCAGAAGCTGAAGGCTGCCATTGCAAAATGTTGCAACAGAAAGGTAAGCCACATCAGGTTTCACTTCTCATATTTTAGATGATATCTTTGACCTTTCCTTAGACACTGGCATGTTGGCATGTTGGTGGATCTTTTTTTTTATTATTTCTATTACCGTAGACCAGTGGCCATCTTTCATTAGCCAGAACAAAACCAGAAAAGTACAGGGAACTCAGAGTAACACAAGAGTTAACCAGTACTCACAGTCTTTCATTCCTTTCACTGGTAGACTTTGCCACCTCCTGCCTGATTATGTATTTCCCCTTCTTATGACTTGCATTCTCTCAAGAGGAATTAAGACCTTAAGATTTGGGTAATCCTTTTAGACCTTTTTTTGTAGGGTCTGGCATCTCAGCCTCCCTGACCCCAAGCCCAGCCTCATTACACTTGCAAGCTTAGGTGTTCCACTGTCCACTGCAAGGCAAGACCACAGCTGACATGTTACTTTTAGCCTGACCAGTGTGTGTGTGTGTGTGTGTGTATTTACCTAGTTGTATTTACCTAGTCAAGTGTCTCCATATCTACATTTGTCTAACTTCTTAAATTTGTGCACACTTTCTGCTGTTACAATCTCTTCATTTAATCCATTCCAGATGTCTACTGTCCTATGTGGAAAACTGAACTTCTTGATATTTCTATGACACTGACTTTTCATGATTTTCTTGGAATATGTGTATTTACCTAGTTGTAGTTTTACAGGGCCTGGGCTTTATGCTCGTGTGGCCCCGTCTCCATATCTACACTTATCCAATCTTACTTTAAAAGTATGCACACTTGTTGCAGACACTACTTCTTCATTCAAACTGTTCCACGTCTCAATACATCTTTGCGGGAAAACTATACTTTTTAATATCTCTTACACATCTTCCCTTCCTCAGCTTCTTACTATGTGATCTTGTGCTTCGACTGGCATATTCTTCTCTCAGGATCAGATACTCATTGTCCACTTGGTCCATTCCATTTATCAATTTATAAACTTGCATGAGATCCCCTCTCTCCCTTCTCTGCTCCAATGTTGAAAGATCCATAGCCTTTAGTCTCTCCTCATATGTCATCCTTTCAAGTTCTGGGACCATTCTTGTAGCCATTTTTTGTAGTCTCTCCAGCTTCCTTATGTGTTTCTTTTTGTGAGGGGTCCACACTACTCCTGCATATACCAATTTGGGTCTTATTATAGTACTTATCAATTTCTTCATCATTTCTTTGTCCATGTGTGATTCACCTCGGTCGTCTGCTGGTCACCCAGCCAATCTTCCACGTTACGGAGCGAGCTCAGAGCTCAGAGATCAATCTTCGGGTAGGACTGAGACCACAACACACTCCACACACTGAGAAAGCGAGGCCACAACCCCTCAAGTTACATCCCGTACCTATTTACTGCTAGGTGAACAGGGGCCACACATTAAGAGGCTTGCCCAATTGCTTCGTCGCTTACCGGGATTCGAACCCAGCCCTCTCGATTGTGAGTCGAGCGTGCTAACCACTACACTACGTGGTGTGTGTGTGTTTGTGTATTTACCTAGTTGTATTTACCTAGTTGTAGTTTTACAGGGCCTGGGCTTTATGCTCGTGTGGCCCCGTCTCCATATCTACACTTATCCAATCTTACTTTAAAAGTGTGCACACTCGTTGCAGACACTACTTCTTCATCTAAACTGTTCCACGTCTCAATACATCTCTGCGGGAAACTATATTTTTTAATATCTCTCAGACATCTTCCCTTTCTCAGCTTTACTATGCGATCTTGTGCTTCGGATGTCATATTCTTCTCTCAGGATCAGTTTCTCATTATCCACTTGGTCCATTCCGTTGATCAATTTATAGACTTGTATCAGGTCTCCTCTCTCCCTTCTTTGTTCCAAGGTTGGTAGATCCATAGCCTTTAGTCTCTCCTCATATGTCATCCCTTCAAGTTCTGGGACCATTCTTGTAGCCATTTTTTGTAGCCTCTCCAATTTCCTTGTGTTTCTTTTTATGGGGGGGTCCACACTACTCCTGCATATTCCAATCTGGGTCTTATTATAGTATTTATCAATTTCTTCATCATCTCTTTGTCCATGTAGTGAAATGCTACTCCAATATTCCTCAGCAAATTATGTTTCTCTAAAAATTCTATCAATATGGCTTACTGGTTGATTGTTTTCTTCCATCATCACTCCTAAGTCCTTTTCCTTTTTTACTTTCTCCAGTTCTACTCCATCTCCCATCTTATAGATTCCCACGGGTCGTCTTTCACTCTTTCCCATTTCCATGACATGGCTTTTGTTCACTTTGAATTCCATTTCCCACTTCTTACTCCATTCCCAGATCTTATTTAGGTCTTCTTGCAGTATTTCACAATCCTCCTTTTGCTCTATAACTCTGCACAGTTTCGTATCATCCGCAAACAAATTTATGTAGCTGTTCACTCCTTCTGGCATGTCGTTAATATAAATGAGGAAAAGTACTGGTGCCAATACTGACCTCTGTGGCACTCCGCTTTCTACTGCTCTCCACTTGGACTTCATATCTTTAACTACCGTCCTTATTTCTCTCCCCCTCAAATAATTTTCTATCCATCTCAATGTGCTTCCTTTTAAGCCACCCTTCTCCTTTAACTTCCACAGTAGTCTTGCGTGTGGCACTTTGTCAAACGCCTTTTTTAATTCCAAATAGATGCAGTCAACCCATCCCTCTCTCTCTTGTATTCTATCAACTATTCTAGAATAGAAACTCAATAAATTAGTTACACAAGACCGTCCTTTTCTAAAACCAAATTGGCTATTTGATATTAATTTGTTGTCTTCAAGGAACTTGATCCATTGTTTCTTTATTATTCTTTCACACATCTTGCATATTACACTAGTTAGTGATACCGGTCTGTAATTTAAAGGTTCTTCTTTCCTTCCGCTCTTATATATGGGAACCACCTCACCTCTTTTCCATTCTACTGGCTCTGTTCCATTTTCTATTGAGCATTTTATGATGTTGTATATAGGACTTGCTAGTTCTTCCCTACATTCCTTCAGTATTCTGCCTGAGACTTCATCCGGTCCCATTGCCTTCTCTTCATCCAGTTCCTTCATTAACTCTTTTATTTCAAGCTTGGTTACTTTAATCTCTTTCATATAGATTGTCTCTCTATTACCCTGTGGCCTCTCAAATTTGGATTCTTTAGTAAAGACCTCCTGGAATTTTTTATTTAATAGTTCTGCCATACTTTTTGGGTCTTCCACCATCCCATTCTCTCTGTGTGTATGTGTGTGTGAGAGAGAGAGGTTTTAAGACATTTATCCCTTCATTTTATATCCAGTTTTGTTTTCTTACCTAGAAAAAAAAATACCTCTTTTGTTTTCCTTGTATTCCTTTTTTTCCCTTCTTCCCAGACAGTGTAGGTATGAATGATCACATACTCTTTTGCACTCCCTGGATTTCCTTCCTTTTACTTTAGTCTGCCCAGTGTATGCACTTTAATGTTTCTTATACTCCCTCATTGTATTTCTCTCATTCTATTTCCTGTGTTTCATGTTCAATCTTCACTGCAACAGGTCCTGGACATCACCATAAGGAACGTGAAGAGAATGGAATCCCCAGAGACTTGGCTGCTGCAGGTGTTGACCCAGCAAGACACCATAGTGCTGCTTGTCATGTCTCCAGGCCTGGCAGCCCTGCACAGGAGTCTCCAGCCCAATGGTACTGCTGCTTGTCACTTTTCTTGTTCACTAGTAAATAATGTGCATAATGGAAAGATATTGTGCTTCTTACTGGAAAAAAAGTGAATAATTTAGTCTTAGTGAAAAGAAAAAAAAATATGGACAATATTTAGGAGAGATGGTGGAGGGAAAGTGTCAAGGCTTTAGCAAGTGAAAGGATAAATATAAAAACTACAGTACTTCTCACACAAACAAAAAAGAGTTTAAGAAGAGCACCACAAAATAAACTTCTTAATTGATATCAACTCTGCTGTATGCCTAGCCACACTCTCTTTTACATAGTATACTTTTGCTGTACATATTATATTTACTTTGATATACATAATGTATAATTCTGTGTGTGTGTGTGTGTGTGTGTAGGAAACAGCAAAGTGGCAATTATCAGGTAGCTGCTGTGGCGAGTGGACATGTTGTGTGTGCGCTCCGTTTTTGGCTGTTGTTTTTATAGTTAGCGAGTGGTGTTTGTGCTTGGTGTCTGTGTGTGGTGCTTTTGAGTGCTAGTGAAGTGAAAGTGTGTACCGCAAGTGTTAGATTAGAGTGAAATAGTGGTTAAAATCAGCGTTTGTGAGTTAAAAGTATTTTGGTAGAGCGAGGAGACTAGGCTTGTAACCGTCAAGTTGACCTTGAAAGAGGATTAGTTGACCTCACTTAGGCCCCCCACCATCGCGGTTCCCCCACTCCGCCGTCACCAAGTATTTTTATTTGTTTGTTAGCTACATATAGTGTTCTTGTGAGTTAACAGATTGTAAATTAGTATGGCGGTAGCTACTGAGGTATATCAGAGTGTGATTGAGTGCGTGAAAGAGAGTGTTGAGGTGGGATTGGGTGAGTTTGTTGTGTGTGAGATGTGTGGGCATGACAGGAAGGTCGTTGACTTTTCTGAGTGTATGGTGTGTAGGCTCAAGAGCGAGAATTTAGTTCTTTCTCTTGAGCACCGAAAATTGTGAGAGGAAATGAGAAAGCTAAGTGAGGGGAAAAGTGCGAATGAAGTTCTCATCTTTGAGTTGAAGGAGGAGGTTAAGTGGCTTGGGGAGGCAGTGGAAAAAATTAGGCAGGAGATCAGTGTTAGGCTGAAGGTTGGACCTTCTGAGGGCGACAGGGTGGCTTGGCCCTCTGTCGGGAAGAGCAGAGCGGGGAAGAGGGAGCAGGCGAGCCAGACTGGGAAAGATAGTAGTCAGGATGGGCAGAGATGGCAGGTTGCGAGGGGAAGGAAAGCGGAGGCAGTTAGGGAGGATAGGACTAAACCTGTTGAGTGTAAAAATAGGTTTGGTTTGTTGGAGGGGGAGGGGGAGAGTGAGAGTGGAGTGAATGAGGTGGTTGTGATGAGTGAAAGGAGAGAGAAGGGGGTAGAGGAGAGGAGGAGGGGGGTTGTTCCTAGCACACCTCAGGTGTGTGTCGTGGGTGACTCTCAGGTTAGGTACTTAGAGAAAGACAGGGATAGGAGGACGAACGTGTGTATGCCTGGTGCAGGTGTGAAGGCAGTGAGTGAGGAGGTGCAGAAGAGAGTTGGGGGGGATGGAGAGGGAGGGTGTAGTAGTTTTGCACATAGGTGGGAACGATGTCAGAGCAGGTGGGTTGGAGGAGTTAGTGGCAAGATTTCGGGAAATGTTAGGCAAGATAAGGGAGAGTGGTAGGAGGTGTGTAGTGTCAGGAATCTTGCCTCGTGTGTATGTTCGCAGGGAATGGTTGTCTAGGGCCATTGGTGTGAATGATCGGGTAAAAGGGATGTGTAAGGATGTGGGTGTCAGCTTTGTGGATGTATGGGATAGGTTCTATGGGCAAAGGGATTTGTATGCTAGGGATGGTGTGCATCTGAGTAGGAAGGGTGTGGATGTGCTGAGTGGATGTCTGGAGGGGAGTTGGGATGGAGTGTAGGGGGTGAGGTAGCAAATGCATTCCAGAAGAAAGATGTTAGACATAAATTAGATAGGATAAACAGAGATAGTGAAAAGATTAGGAAAGATTTCCAGGTGCAAATAGGAGAGAATAAGATTAGGATTCCAAATAAGGAGACAGCATCTAGGAAGGTAGCAAGACTTAAATGTTTTTTATGTAAATGCCAGGAGTCTTAGGAACAAGAAGGACGAGTTATCTAGTTATATAGTTGAGGAGGACTTAGATGTTGTATGTGTCACAGAGGCATGGGTAAATGAGGAAAAGTTTAGGGAAAATAGGAAAGAATATGAAGTAGATGGATACATTATGTATTTACACCAGAGAATTGGTAGGATAGGTGGAGGAGTAGTTATTTATGTAAAAAAATCCTTCATATCCAGTCAGGTTAATGGTATTAAGGTAGATAACAGAGTAGAGTCCTTATGGCTAGATGTTAGAGTAAACAAAAGTAAGGTTATTAGAGTAGGAGCTTTTTATAGACCACCTAACCAGTCAGCAGATGTAGACAACCTTATGGTAGATGAGATAAATAGGGGGTGTACTAATTAGGGGATTTTAATCTTAAGTCAGTAAACTGGGAGAGGATGGTAGGAGATGCTAGTGAAAATAAGTTTATGGAAAGTTTTCAGGATAACCATTTAGTGCAGATGGTAGATAAACCTACTAGGGGGAGGAAAGTTTTAGACATAGTACTAACAAATATTGAGCATTGTTTAAAGGAAGTTGAGGTAGGAGAGACTTTAGCAAACAGTGACCATCATATAATTAGATTTATCATTAATTCCAGTTGGTATAATATAGTGAATAAGACTAGAGAGCCAAACTATCAGAAAGGCAATTATGGTAGGTTACGTCAGTTATTAGGAGAGATAAACTGGGAAGATAGTTTTGGAAATAAAACTGCACAGGAGATGTGGGATATTTTTAAGGTTGTAGTAAAGGGTATAGTGATGCAGTGTATCCCTTAAAAAGATATAAGGCAGAGAAACAGGAAGCCATTATGGTGGACTCACGAGATAGGTAGACAGATCAGAGAGAAGAAGAGGGCATGTAGAGAGTTGCAGAAAAGGGGGGAAGATGTAGATTTGATTAGGTACAGACAGGTCAGGGATGATTTGAGTAAGGTTATAAAAAAAGTAAAAGGCAGGCAGAGATAAAACTAGCTAGAGCTGGGAGTAAAGATCCCCAAAAATTATATAGTTATTACAAGGTCAGTGATAAAAGAAATAAGGATAGGATTGGACCACTCAGAAAAGATGGTGTAGTAGTGGATCAAAATGAAGACATAGTAGAATTATTGAATGAACAATTTTCTTCAGTATTTACTAGGGAAAGAATAGGAAATCCTGTTACAAACAGTGTGACGAGTAGTTTAAGAGCTTTAGAAAATATTGATATAAAACCGGGAATTATTAGGAAATTTATTCTTGAACTAGACGATAGGAAAGCTAGTGGTCCTGATGAGCTACATGCCAGAGTACTTAGGGAGGGTGTAGACAGTATTTCTGAAGCACTTAAGTTAATCTTTGAAAGATCACTTAGGTTTGCTGAGATACCTCAGGACTGGAAGTTAGCTAATGTTACACCAATATTTAAAAAAGGTAGGAAGGATGATGCGAATAATTATAGACCGATCAGTTTAACTAGTATAGTATGTAAGATACTAGAGAAAATCATTAAGGGTAGTATTTGGGAGCATTTAAATGAGAATAGATTAATTAGAGATACCCAACATGGCTTTAGATCAGGAGGTCCTGTCTTACAAATTTGCTCGATATCTTAGAATATATTACCAAGGAGTTAGATGATGGAAATAGCATAGATGTTATATATCTAGATTTTAGCAAGGCGTTTGATAAGGTACCGCATAGGAGGCTAGTGTACAAATTGAGACTACATGGGATAGGGGTAGGTTAGTTGATTGGATTAGTGAATGGCTTTCTGATAGAAACAGAGAGTAGTATTAAATGGGGCAATGTCTGAGTGGAAGGAAGTGGTTAGTGGGGTACCCCAAGGATCAGTGCTAGGACCTCTTCTTTTCTTGGTGTACATTAACGATTTAGATATAGGAATTAGTAGCAAAGTATCAAAGTTTGCAGATGATACTAAGATAGCATGTGCAGTACAGGGTGAAAAGGACAATTACAGAATACAACGAGACCTGGACAGGCTGATAGCATGGGCAGACAGGTGGCAGATGGAGTTTAATTCTAAAAAGTGTCAGGTTATGCATTTAGGTAAAGACAACACAAACTTTAGCTATGAGATGGAGGGATGTTGGCTAGAGGCAGTAGAGGAGGGAAAGGATTTAGGAGTAGTGATAGATAGGACTATGAAATTTTCAAAGCAATGTTTAGAAGCAAGAAATAGGGCAAATAGGATCCTGGGTTATATAAATAGAAATGTTAGTTATAAAAGTAAGGAAGTGGTGCGTAGCTTATATGATTCCTATGTTAGGCCCCATTTAGAGTATTGCATACAGGCTTGGTCACCCCATTATAGGTAGGATATCAACATGTTAGAAGCAGTTCAGAGAAGAGCAACTAGGATGATACCAGCATTAAAGCGCCTGGAGTATAGAGATAGATTAAAGGAATTAAACATGTTTTCATTTGAGAGGAGATGTATAAGAGGGATATGATAGAGTTATTTAAAATATTCTCAGATACAAACTACATAGATGTGAGATCTTTCTTTACCTTAGAGGAGGGAAGTAGGACTAGAAATCATGGCAGGAAGATTAGAAAGCAAGGCTGCAGGTTAGATATAAGAAAATATTTCTTTAGTCATAGGGTGGTAGACTTCTGGAATGCATTGCCAGAGAGGATTGTAAATAGCACTAGTTTGACAATGTTTAAAAACAGATTAGATAAGCACTTAAATTTATTAGATTTATAATTATGTATAGCGCTGCATGATAGTTTTTATAAGAAATTTACTATAGTTAAACAAGACATGATCCCCACATGGGGATCACAGATTGTAGAGGAATTCATTTCATGACTTAGCCCTGTTAATGGGCCAAATATTTAGAATTAGTATATAATGTATGGTGTACTTGTAAGTGTATCTTTAAGTACTGATGATGAGGTCGCTGTGCGACTGATACAGGATAACCTAGATGGGCCCTGGTGGCCCTTTGTTATCCTATTATTTATGTTATGTTATGTTAAGGGCAGAATGCAAGGTTGGTGATGGTAGTAGTGAGAGTGGTGTAGTGATAGCAATCAGTGGTGATGTTGATGGAGATGGTAGTGCAGCACACAGTGGTAAGTAGCTATGTGTGTTGACTCTGCAGGTGAAGGGAACAAAGTGGCAGTGAATGGAAGGATGCAGGCCTGGGACAACCTGCTGAGGGAATGTTTGCGCTACCTGCAGGATCATCTTGCTCTCAACTACACCCGCCTCTTCATTGTGGCCAGGTGAGCTACACACACACACACACACACACACACACACACACACACACACACACACACACACACACACACACACACACACACACACACACACACACACACGGTACAGTGCATGTACACAGAAGACGTCGCTGAGCTCCGGAGAAATCATCTTTACTACTACTGTTGCCGTTGCCTAAGAGTAACTAAGGTGGGTAAGGAGCATGTAATGTTTGTCCCGTCTCCATATGTTAACTGTTGAGAAGCAAGCAATGTCCAGGGAAGGTGAATTTTAACTGTAACCTGCGTTGGAACCATCAGCTGGGAGTTGTTTACATCTGCGCAACATGGCGGCCGATATTCGAAGAGAAATTAGACTTCACAGGCTTCAAGGTACAATGGAAAAGAGCGTCTATGTCAAGAAAATTCTGGAATTAGAAGGAAAAATTGAAAAACTATTTGAAAAGTATGGCGAACTGGAAAAGAGTCATAACAATGTGCTGAAAGAGTGTGCTGAAATGAAGACAGGAAATGCAGTACTGAAAGAGGAAGTTAAGTTAATTAAAGTGAATTGCGACAAATGTGGAGAATCTTTAGGAAAAGTGATGGAGAAGCAGGCTGAATGGAAAAAAAGTCAGGAAGTGGAAAGAAAGGAGGTAAATTACAAAGTTGCAAGTCTGGAAAAGGAAATCAAAGAGTCTGGGGAGAAAACTTTGGGCCTTGCTGAAATTATAGATCAACAGATCATAGAAGAGAAGATTGCTGAGAAAGTGGTGAAGGTTATTAAGTCAAATGAGACATTGGTGAGGGAAACTGTAGACAAAAGAGATGTGTGGTGATATTTGGTGTGGAGGAGGATAAGACACCGAGTAAAATGGAGAGAGAAAAACATAAAAAGGTGATAAATAATATCATTAATGTGGTGCAGGAGGAGGAAAAGACCTAGTACAAGAAATAGAGGACTTCCATAGAATTGGAAAGTTCACAGGAGAAGGTATGAGGCCAATAAGAATCAAACTTAAGTCACAAAAGGATGTAGATGAATTGGTGGAGAAGTCATGGAGGCTAGCCAGCAGGAAACAACAAGGAAGATTTGGTTGAGAAGAGATCTCGGTGAAAAGGAAAGAGAAATGTTAAATGAGTTGAGAAAGGAGGCTTTGAAAAAAATGAAGAGAGGACAGAAGAGGAGAAGAAAGAGTTTTTCTGGAGAATCTTGGATATGAGACTGAGGAAGTGGTTCATAACCCAGAAAAGTACAGCAAGAAAGGACTAAAGAAACTTACGTATGAGCGGAATGTAATGTATTCCAACATAAATGGAGTGATATCGGGATTTTAGAACTCAACGATTACTTGAGGGACAAGAACCCAGATATTGTGGGTCTTACTGAAACAAAACTGAGAGAGGGAGAAGACCTGATGATGGTTGGAGAAGGAAATATAATGTTTGGAAAAGAAATAGAGTAGGTAAGATGGGAGGAGGAGTGATGTTGCTGGTTAAAAAGATATAAAGGTGGATCAAGTGAAAGAAGGTATGGGAAAGGCAGAAGTGCTAAAGATCAGAGCAGAAACTAATGAAGGAAAAAGAGGCACTACATAGTGGTGTACGTACCACCTAAGACAAATGCATGGTCAGTACAGGAATATGAAGAAATGATAAGAGATACAGGAACATGTCTGGAAGAAATGTTGGGTGGCTGTGAACGAACTATAATGATGGGAGATTTTAATTGTAAAGAGGTGTGTTGGGAGGACTGGTCAATGGAAGGATCAGAGACAACATGGGGAAATACACTATTGACACTGGCAATGGAAAATGTGTTAACTCAGTGGGTCAAAGAAGATACTAGGTTTGGAGGAGAGGAGCATCGTCAAGACTGGACTTGGTCTTTAGTACAGAGCCAATGGTCATTGAGGAGATGAGGGTGGAGTGCCCTTTAGCAAAGAGTGATCATGCAGTTTTGGAGTTCAAGGTGATAGATGAAGAGAAATCTAGAAGAAATGAAGAATATAAAGTGGGAAGATGGAATTATGCCAAGACAGATTTTGGAAACCTAAAGAAATTCTTTCAAGAGACAAATTGGATGAAATTCAAGAGTGCTAAGGAGCAAATGAAAAGTGGAAGGAATTTATAAAAATATACAAAGAAGGTGAGAAAAATTTGTACCAATAAGACAACATAGAGAAGTTGGAAAGCAGGACTGGTTTAACGATAGATGTGAAAAGGCTAGAACAAGAAAAGAGGATGCATGGAAGAGGTGGAGAAGGAAAAGACGGATTAAGCAGTGGGAAAGTTACAAAAGAGCAAGAAATGAATATGTGTTGATTAGAAGAGAAGAAAGAAAGAAACAAGAAAAGGATATAATTGATAAATGTAAAGACCAACCAAGGCTTTTTACAGACATGTGAACAACAACATCAAAAATAGAGAAAGTATTGAAAGTTTAGAAGTAAATGGAGTATGCAGTGAGGATCCCAGGAAATGGCAGAGGCTATGAATGGATGCTTTCGGAAGGTATTCACAAAGGAGACTGCTTTTGACAAACCACTGGTAATGGAACAGAAAGGGATTATGAAGGAGTTTCAAGTAACTGTGGAGGAGATCAAGAATATGATGGGGAGTTTAGAAGTGAGAAAAGCTGTGGGACCTGATGGGGTATCAGGATGGATTTTAAGAGAATGCAGGAGCAACTGGCAGAAAAAGTTTGTGAAGTAATTGATGCCTCATTAAGGGAAGGTGTAGTGCCCCAAGACTGGAAAAGAGCTAACATTGTCCCAATCTATAAATCAGGTAACAAGAGAGACCCATTGAACTATAGACCAGTGTCACTTACAAGTGTGGTAGCTAAGATGTGTGAGAGGGTGGTGAAGAATAGATGGACAGACTTCTTGGAGAAAAATGACATACTTTGTGAGTGTCAATTTGGTTTTAGAAAAGGGCGTTCATGCACGACAAACCTGATATGTTACTATTCGAGGGTGATAGATGTAATACAGGAAAGAGATGGTTGGGCTGATGGAATATATCTGGATTTAAAAAAGGCCTTTGATAAGGTACCACACCGGAGACTGATCTGGAAACTTGAAATGGTAGGAGGAGTGCATGGCAGTTTACTAAAATGGATGGAAGACTTTTGGTAGGAAGAGAAATGAGAACAATAATTAAGGACAGACCATCAGAATGGGGCTTGGTGGAGAGTGGAGTTCCACAGGGATCAGTGTTGGCACCAGTAATGTTCGCGGTCTACATAAATGACATGGTGGATGGGGTGTCCAGTTATGTGAGCCTATTTGCAGACGATGCAAAATTGTTAAGAAAAGTGAGATGTGACAAAGATTGCGAACTACTCCAGGAAGACTTGGACAGAATATGGAAATGGAGCTGTACATGGCAAATGGAGTTCAACACGACAAAATGCAAGAAATTAGAGTTTGGCAAGAGTGAAAGAAGAATCAGGAGTATGTACAAGATAGGAAATGAAGACATAAAACCAGTCATGAAGAAAAAGACCTTGGGGTGACAATTACCAATGACCTATCGCCAGAGAGACATATAAACAAAATAATTGGAGAAGTATTGAACTTATTGAGGAACATAAGAGTGGCGTTCGTATATTTAGATGAAGAAATGATGAAGAAAATAATTACTGCAATGATAAGACCGAGGCTTGAATATGCAACAATACAGTGGGCTCCGAACTTAAAGAAACACATAAGGAAACTAGAGAAAGTACAGAGGGCTGCAACAAAAATGGTGCCTGACTTAAGAGATTTGACTTATGAAGACAGACTGAACAGAATGCAACTTCCGACCCTGGAAAACAGAAGAGAAAGGGAGACCTGATAGCAATATACAGAGTGATGATTGGCATGGAAAAATGGATAGGGAAGATCTGTGTATGTGGAATGAAAGAATGTCGAGAGGGCATGGGAAAAACTAAAATGGCCACTTATAGGAGAGATGTGAAAAAATATAGCTTCCCTCATAGAAGGGTGGAAGCATGGAATAGTTTAGACGTGGAAGTGGTCAACGCAAGGAATATTCATGATTTTAAGAAAAAGCTGGACATTAGTAGATATGGAGACGGGACAGTACGAGCATAGCTCTTTTCCCGTATGTTACAATTAGGTAAATACAATTAGGTAAATACACACACACACTCACCACTTAGTGTAGTGGTTAGCACGCTTGACTCACAATCGAGAGGGCCGGGTTCAAGTCCCGGAGCAGCGAGGCAAATGGGCAAGCCTCTTAATGTGTAGCCCCTGTTCACCTAGCAATAAATAGGTACGGGATGTAATTCGAGGGGTTATGGCCTCGCCTCGCTGGGTGACCAGCAGGCGACCGAGGTAAATTACACACGCACACACACTCAGTAGGAGACGCGGTCGAGGAAGCACGCAATACCATCGCTCCCAAGAAAATTATGAAAGTGGTATGGGGGAAGATGCCTGGGGAGATAGATTCCTGAACCTAATGATAGATAATTTGATGGTCCAAAGAGTAAAGGAAAACACAAGATTCAGAGGAAACGATGAGCCGGCAAGATTAGACCTAGTTTTACAAGGGATATACCAATTAACGATGATATAAGATACAAGTGCCCATTGGGAAAGAGTGACCATGTAATATTAGAAATAGATATAGAAGAAGGAAAGGAAGATAGAGATGAATCATACAAAGGAGACCGATTAAATTACAGAAAGGCTGATATTGAGAACCTCAAGAGCTATTTTAAAAACGCAAACTGGGAGGAGATGTTAAACTCAGAAACGGTTCAAGAGAAATATAACTTATATTTGGAAGTATACAAAACAGGAGTCAGGGAATATGTCCCAAAATATAGACCTAAAGAAGAAAGAAAGAAAGATTGGTTTAATGCAAGATGTGCTAGGGCAAAGGAGGAAAGAGATGGAGCATGGAAAAGCTGGAGAAGAAACAGAAATCCAGAAAATAAGGAAAACTTCAAAACAGCAAGAAATGAATATGCTAAGGTGAGAAAGGAAGAAGAAAGGAACTATGAAAAGGACATTGTCGAAAAATGTAAGGAACAACCAAAATTGTTCTACAGATTCATAAATGGAAAAATAAGACAAAAAGAAACAATAAAAAGGTTAAAAGGAGAAAACGGAATGGTGGAAGACCCAAAAAGTATGGCAGAACTGTTAAATAGTAAATTTCATGAGGTCTTTACTAAGGAATCCAAATTTGAAAGACCACAGGGTAATAGAGACTGTCCATATGAAAGAGATTAAAGTAACCAAGCTTGAAATAAAAAAGTTGATGACGGAACTAGATGAGGAAAAGGCAATGGGACCGGATAAAGTCTCAGGCAGAATACTGAAAAAATGTAGGGAAGAACTAGCAAGTCCAATATACAACATCATAAAATGCTCAATAGAAAATGGAACAGTGCCAGTGGAGTGGAAAAGAGCTGAGGTGGTTCCCATATATAAGAGCAGAAGGAGGGAAGAACCTTTAAATTACAGACCGGTATCACTAACTAGTGTAATATGCAAGATGTGTGAAAAAGTAATAAAGAAGCAATGGATTGAGTTTCTTGAAGACAACAAATTATTATCAAATAGCCAATTTGGTTTTAGAAAAGGTCGGTCATGTGTGACAAATTTATTTAGTTTCTACTCTAGAATAGTTGATAAAGTACAAGAGAGAGAGGGATGGGTTGACTGTATTTATTTAGATCTAAAAAAGGCTTTTGATAAAGTGCCACATGAAAGATTACTATGGAAGTTAGAGGAGAAGGGTGGCTTAAAAGGAAGCACATTGAGATGGATGAAGAATTATTAAGGGGGAGAGAAATAAGGACGATAGTTAAAGATATGAAGTCCAAGTGGAGAACAGTAGACAGCGGAGTGCCACAGGGTCAGTATTGGCGCCAATACTTTTCTCGTATATATAAATGACATGCCAGAGGAGTGAACAGCTACATAAATCTGTTTGCGGACGATGCGAAACTGTGCAGAGTCATTAAACAAAAAGAGGATTGTGAAATACTACAGGAAGACTTAAACAAGATCTGGAAATGGAGCAAAAAATGGGAGATGGAATTCAATGTGGACAAAAACCATGTCATGGAAATGGGTAAAAGTGAAAGATGACCAGTGGGAATCTATAAGATGGGAGATGGAGTAGAACTAGAAAAAGTAAAAAAGGAAAAGGACTTGGGAGTGACAATGGAAGAAAATAATCAACCGGTAAGCCATATTGATAGAATTTTCAGAGAGACGTATAATTTGCTAAGGAATATTGGAGTAGCATTTCACTATATGGACAAGGAAATGATGAAGAAATTGATAAGTACTAAAATAAGACCTAGATTGGAATATGCAGGAGTTGTGTGGACTCCCATAAAAGAAACACATAAGAAAATTAGAGAGACTACAAAAAATGGCTACAAGAATGGTTCCAGAATTTAAAGGGATGACATATGAGGAGAGACTAAAGGCTATGGATCTACCAACCTTGGAGCAGAGAAGAGAGAGAGGGGATCTGATACAAGTTTATAAATTGATTAACGGAATGGATCAAGTGGATAATGAGAAACTAATCCTGAGAGAAGAATATGACATCCGAAGCACAAGATCGCATAGTAAGAAACTGAGGAAAGGAAGATGTCTGAGAGATGTTAAAAAATCTAGTTTCTCGCAAAGATGTGTTGAGACTTGGAACAGTTTGAGTGAGGAAGTGGTGTTAGCAAAGATTGTACATAGTTTTAAAGAAAAATTAGATAAGTGTAGATATGGAGACAGGGCCACACAAGCATAAAGCCCAGGCCCTGTAAAACTACAACTAGGTAAATACACACAGACAGAATGAGAGAAAGACACAGACAGACAGACAGATAAAAAGATAGATAGATAGATAGACAGACAGAACGAGAGAAAGAGACAGACAAATAGAATTAGAGAAAGAGACAGACAGACAGACAGACAGAGATGCATTTTTCATTACAGACAGTGAAATGATGGTGAGAGAGAGAGAGAGAGAGAGAGAGAGAGAGAGAGAGAGAGAGAGAGAGAGAGAGAAAGTGAGTTTAGGCCTGAGAAGTGCATTCTCCAGACAACAAGTCTATATTATGGCCTTTAACTCATGTATTCTTCTGCAGATCTCAAGAGAGCCTCACCAAAGACAACATTCCTCAACTTGTGCCAGGCAAGAGATACCTGCTTCCTCTCCACCACCAGGAGCTGCTGAGGGCACTAGGAAGCTGCCAGGTGTGAGTCTTGCTTGTCAACATCACGAGGAGCTACTTAGGTCACTGGGAGGCTGCCTTTATATATATATATATAGATAGATAGATAGATAGATAGATAGATAGATATATATATATATATATATATATATATATATATATATATATATATATATATATATATATATATATATATATATACAGTATACAGTATCCGCAAAAAGTATAGATTTCCACACCCTTGCCAAACAATCACAATCCACATATATCATCGGCAACCTGAATGCTCATCACCCAACACTTGACAACAGACCGAGCAACACATTAGGGAAAGCACTCATGATGATGGTACAACTCAACCAGCTACAACACCTAGGCCCCAACTTCCCCACCTACCTCTCACACAATGCAGCCACCACACCAGACACTATATTCGCCAACAGACACACATACCACAACATACACACCCAACAAGGACCTACCACACCTTCTGATCACCTCACCATCACCTCTCAACCTATACATATACACTCACCTCCTACATATAACATACATAAAGCAGACTGGGAAAAATTTCAGGAAGTAGCCACTCTAAAAACACAAGACATAAACACTCAACCTGACATCACACAAAACACACTAGACTCCTCTATACAACAGTGGATCAATGCAATAAAATACTCCATGACACAAGCCATCCCCACCTCCAGCAAAAAGACCATTTTAAAACCAATATACAATAACAAGATAAAGGAACTACAATTCTGGGCAAAAAGACTACTCGACAACAGCCTATTACAAGGATGGACATACACAACATATATAGCCTACAAAAAGATCAGACAATACATAAATGAATGCAAAACACAAAACAAAGTTAACTGGGAAAACAAAATAAAATCACTCAACACTCTCCATTCCAGCCCCCAAAAATTCTGGCACAACATCAAAATATTAAAAGGCAATCCATCCACACCCACACCTTACATAATTAACAACAACCAGAAAATTTTTAAACCTGAAGACAAGGAGGTTATTTTCAGAGAGATATGGAGGAATGTCTTCAGAATAAGTACACAAGAAAACTAACAATACGACCAAGCAACAGAAACAATGGTGGACGAATATTATAACCTACACACAGAGCAAATACATCCATATAAACAAGGTGACCCACACAGACTCAACACAGACAACTACTACACAACACATCACACCCCATGACATCAAACAAACCATCAAAACATTAAAGAATAACACCCCAGGCGAAACAAAAATAAACAAAACAATACTCCAACACCTACCAGAAGTAGCTCTTGAATGCTACACTAAATTACTAAATATCTCCCTCTCTATGGGTTACTTCCCTCGCCCCTTTAAACATGCCAAACTAATACTACTGCCAAAACCAGGTAAAAACACCACAGACCCCATCAATTACCGCCCCATCTCCCTCCTTGAAGTCCCAGGAAAAATATACGAGAAAATCATAAACAAGAGAACTCGCACATACCTTGAAACAAATAACATCCTCCCCAATACACAGCACGGATTCCGCCCCGCCCGCTCCACGGACACAGCTACCGCTATCTTAGCAGAAGTGCTAGGCAAAACACTAACAGACAAAAAGCAATGTTGCTTAGCTCTCCGTGATGTGTCAAAAGCTTTTGACAAGGTATGGCAAAAGGGACTAAAATATAAAATCAACAACACCGATATGCCATCGTTACTTAAAAAACTACTATGTAGCTCTCTTGATAACCGCACAGCAGCCATATTTATACACAGCTACACAGGTCCACCATTCCAACTACTCAGCAGGGTGCCTCAAGGAAGTTCAATCTCGCCTACTCTATACACACTATACACACATGACACACCTACACCTATCACAGACAGCACACACATTATATACGCAGACGACATAACACAAATCATCACATATGCGGGGAAGTCCAAGAACATGTTTGCCAAAACTATAGAAAAAGAAATTAAAAACATCAACACCTTTGAACATAAATGGAAAATTAAAACAAACACGCAGAAATTCACACTCCTCCCCATAGCATCAAGAAACCTAAAACCAGTTAACATAAATGGAAACAACATACCATATGCCACAGAGGCAAAAGTACTAGGACTCACGCATGGCAGAAGCGGTTACGCGAAACACGTCCATGAAATAACAAGAAAAGCCCAGATAGCCATCAACACCATGAGACGTTTTCAAACATTAAACAACAACATAAAACTACACCTAGTAAAAGCGTGCGTGCTCCCAATTCTAACATATCCTGCTTACACCCTCAACGCACTATCTAAAACCCAACTAAACAAATTACAAAAGAAACAAAACATAGCACTCAGATTTGCTTTCGATATCAGGCATCCATACAGTCACACTACCGAAGAGTTACACACACTTGCCAACATAACACCCATCAACATCACACTGTTCAATAGAGGCAGCAAAACACTACATACACTCACCCACAACACATTCAACAATATTATACAAGAATATGAACACAACAAAGATCACTCCTGGTTTAAGAAACCTATATCCACCCTTACAAGGGAACCACCAGACCCTATATACACTTAAAAAAAAAAAAAACACACACACACACACAGAAGAATTCACCCATAGAAAATCATAAACACAACCACAAGAAACCTCAAGCTTCACCTCCGCTCCCTACTAAGGATCAGACAACCCCGAGCAATCCTGGCTGCTGATTGGCTCCATCATCCCCTATGAAGCTCAGCAAGGCGGTTTGCCTGCCAACTTTACTCTCTACCACTATATTTCTTCTCTTTTTCACCCCCACTATTTCTTCCACTCATCTCTTATTTTCCCCCACTGTCTATCCCACCCTTACCGTACCGTTATCGTTATCCGCAAAAAGTATAGAGCGCCCCTCCCGCTCAAAGAGAAAAAAACACAAACATAATGAGAATGTTATGAAAATAAGCAATACTAATGCTTTAGTACTTGGTCATCTGTCCTTTAGCTTTAATGACCATTTGTAGACATTTTAGGCATTGATTCAGATAGATTTCTGAAGTAATCCAGCTCCATTTATATGGTCCGCATTTTCAAGATCTCGTGGGAGAGCCACGGTACAGCTGATGTGTTGCAGATTGAGAGCTGATTTTTCATATAATTCCAACAATTCTCAATTGGATTTAAGTCAGGAGAGTTACCTGGCCACTCAATAAGCTCAACATTATGATCAGACAACCATTTCATCATTTTTTTTTGCCTTGTAACATGGTGCATTATCCTGCAAAAAATAATCACATCCATGAATTTCATAAAAAGGCAACATATGGTCATGTAGCACTTTGATATAGTTGTACTTTTTAATTCTGATGGCAAATACTATAAAGTGTTAGGTGTCTAATTTTGATTAATGTTGAGTGTATTGTGTCAGTTATGGTATTTTGTTTAGGTAGTCATATAGTCATGAGTGTCTGACAGGGTGGTCTGACTAGCCAAGTGTGCACTGGTCATATTGTTTGTGAGTCATGCTGAAAGTGATATTTGCTTTGTAATCATTGTTAAGTGTACTGCATTAATGACACCATTCAATGTGATGTCTTGGGATAGGGTAGCTTCAGTAGTGATCGTCTGTTCTGACTGTTGCCCATTAGTTACAATGTTATTTGAAGTCAGTCCCAGTCTTTACATGGGATCATCGTGTAGGTTTGAATACCACCACATACCACTGTTCTGACTGTTGCCCATTAGTTACAATGTTATTTGAAGTCAGTCCCATTCGGTTAACGATGGATTGACCAATCGCAATCGCGATCGCAATCGCGATCGCAGCGCCTCCATAAGTAAACACACCACATGGTGCAACAACAACTCTATCACGCTCGCTCTAAACTTCTTTTTTTGTGCTTATTTGTGATCAAGTGAACTTAGTGATGGCTTCCAAGCGACCCAACGATTGTTCTCCACCGGGAGATAAGGCTAAAAATCGAGAAAGAGCATTGGCCTTGATATTAAGTTGAACATTGTGACTCGTCATGAGGGTGGTGAAGGGGTAAACTCTATTGCTCGTGCCCTTGGTTTATCTCAATCAACTGTATCAACAGTTCTCCAGAAAAAGTACAAGTGAAGCAGCAGGCCAACCAAGTCACAAACCTGCACAAACACACAACAACTCGTAACAGGGAACCGATTATGGAAAAATTGGAACGTTTGCTGAGGCTATGGATTGAAGACCACACACACCGCCGCATGCCTCTTTCTACCCAACTCGTTACTACTAAGGCACTGAGCCTGTGGGAGGACCTGAAACCAGAATTCAACATAGGCGAGACAGTGTCCTTCAAGGCCAGTAAGGGTGGTTTGAACGTTTCAAACATCGTGGGAGTCTACAACCTCAAGGTTAGTGGGGAGGCAGCGAGTTCGGATCAACCGCTGCAAACGCCTTCAAGCCTTTGCTTAAAGAGCGCATCGAGGAAGGAGGTTATTCAGCCAAGCAGGTTCTAAACTTTGACGAGACAGGCCTGTATTGGAAGAAGATGTCATCGAGAACGTTTATAGCAAAGGAGGAGAAGTCGGCACCAGGATTCAAGGCATCTAAAGACAGGTTAACATTATTGGTGGGGGAATGCTGGTGATCTTAAGCTTAAACCATGCCTTATTTACCATTCCCAAAACCCAAGAGCTCTGTCTGGCTATATTAAGGAATATTTGCCCGTAGTATGGAAGGCAAACAAAAGGGTGGATGACGACTGTTATCATGCAAAGTTACGTGACAGGATACCTCTCCAAATTCCTAAAAGAATATGCTGCCCAAAACAACATTGCTAACAGATTTCTCTTGCTGTGTGACAACGCCCCAGCCACCCAGAGAGCATGAATGACTGGGCAGATAATATTGAGGTCATGTTTATGCCCCCAAACACAACTGCCCTCATCCAGCCGATGGACCAAGGAGTCATCGCTACTTTCAAGGCCTATTACCAGCGGCGCACCATGAAACAGCTGTTGGCCTGCATTGACACCCCTGACAAGCCGACCATGAAACAATTTTGGAAGGATTATAACATTAAAAGGGATCGACAACATCGACGAGTCATGGAAGGAGGTGTCCAAGTCGGCAATGAATGGATGTTGGCGTAATTTGTGGCCTGAGTGCGTGGAACGTAAACAGGAAGTCCCTGTCGATGTTACAGCAGTAAGGAAAGACATCGTTCATATCTCCCATAAGGCAGGCTTCAATGAGGTGGACGAGAATGACGTACAAGAACTGCTGGACAGTCATTCTGAGCCTCTCTCCAACGACGACCTCATGGAGTTGGAGAAACAAAATACTTTGGAGGAAATGGAGGAGGACAAGGAGCCTGAAAGAACCCTCTCCGTCAAGATTTTCGAGGAGATTTTTAATCATATTAACCAGGCCATACATCTTCTCCAGGAGAATGACCCCAACCCAAACCGAAGTAATGGCGTGACTAATGCTATAGAAAATGACATGAAAGTGTATAAAGAACTATTTGAGGCAAAGAAAAGGATGGCAAAACAGACAGTCATCTCATCTTTCTTCAAACCACTCACCGCCCAAGCAACCCCATCCACATCCCAAGCAACCCCATCTACCGATCAAGCAACTCCATCCACCTCCCAAGCTACCCCATCCACCTCAAAAGCAATCCCATCTACTTCCATAGGAGTCATCTCGTCGTACTTCAAAGTTCGTCCTGCTACCTCGAAAAAAACTCCACCCACTTCCAAAACAACTCCATCCACCTCCAAAACAACTCCACCCACATCCAATCTATCCTTCACATCCACCGTAACCTTGAGTGACGATGAGGAGAGCCTGGATGACCCACCCCCACTGGAAAACGTATTCTCTCAAGAATTTGAAGGGTTTGAAGCAGCTGACCGAGTTTGGGTCGGGTGTGGGCATGATGAGATTTAATCCTCCAAGGCCCTGTGTCCCTCGGGGCACAAAACAACACACTACGCATATCACATCCACTCCTCAAGGTAAGTACTACCAATTCTAAATGTAAATAACAACTAACAACATAGAAAGTGTATTTATTTACGCATCGCGAAATACATGTATGTAGTTGATAATTTCAAATCCCTCAGTTAGCGATCGTTTCGGTTAGCGATCTGTTTTTGGGAAACGTAATATCGTTAATATATATATATATATATATATATATATATATATATATATATATATGTATATATATATATATATATATATATATATATATATATATATATATATATATATATATATATATATATATATATATATATATATGTTATGGCCTATAGCACCTGTAGGCATTCTTGAATATGCTATATATATATATATATATATATATATATATATATATATATATATATATATATATATATATATATATATATATATATATATATATATGCAAATGTAGATAGATAAACTTATAGGAGATAGATTGATATTGAGACATATTGCTGTCATAATAATACTGTCAATGTAAATATTTTACTAAGATTTTCCATTTAGCCATTTCAATCATAGCATAGACATTTTTAAACCTTCACAAAATCATGAATGCTAGCCACAATAGAGAGTGATGGTATTGTTAAAACATAAGAGGGAAAAAAAGGGAATTTTGAACTCATTATAATACCAGAGTTTTGTTAGCAAGACCTGGTATAACTATATAAAAAGACAAGGGAAGTTCCAGAAGCCATGTCAGTCTTAAACATGACATTCCCTACATGAAACTTACCTATCTAGTATGAGTACCTATTTCCATTTATCATCCCCATCTAAGAATCTATTAAATATTTTGATGCTCTCTAATTATGCCATCATTCACCACTAACAACTTGATTACCTCCAAATTTCAAAACTAATTTATATATATATATATATATATATATATATATATATATATATATATATATATATATATATATATATATATATATTTTTTTTTTTTTTTTTTTTTTTTTTTTTTTTTTTATTTATTTATTTATTTTTTATTTATTTATTTTTTTTTTTTTATTTATTTATTTTTATTTATTTATTTTTTTTTTCTAAGGTACAGCTGAACAAGCTTAAACTCACTATTTCTTATTTGATACCTTTATTAACTCTTGAGGATTTTTCATGACACTTAAATCAATCAGATTCCCTTTGTAAACTCTATATCTCATAGCATGACTTTTGTAAGAACTATTTTCTGCCTTGTATATATTCTAGTCTTAAAAAAACCCCAGATTATTATAGGTGAAAAATGGGAAAGACATATCAGAATGAACAGATCTGAGTGTTTCAAAAAGTTTATGGACACGGTCACTGAACATAGAGGTGTGTGTGTATTTACCTATTTGTATTTACCTATTTGTGTATTACAGGGCCCGAGCTAAGCTCTCTGTGTCCTGTCTCCTTGTCCATTCCTGTCATATCTCTCTTTCATCTGATTGACACACACCGCGTCAACGACATGACTGCTCAGTTTATTCCACTTATCAATGCTACAATGCGGGAAACTGTATTTTCTCACGTCATTTAGACAGATGTCCTTTATTAGCTTTTTTCCATGTCCTCGGAGATAATTACTTGTGGTCACCTTTATCAACTCTCTATCCAGTATGTCAATCTTGTTCACCAATTTATACATAGTTATCATGTCTCCTCTTGTTCTTCTCTCTTCTAATGTGGTCAGCCCCAGCTTCCTCAGTCTTTCCTCATAGTCTAACTCCCTGGTACCATCCTTGTTGCCAGCCTTTGTACCCTTTCTACCTTCTTCACATTTTTCTTCATATGCAGTGACCAGGCACATGCTGCATATTCTAGCTGGGGTCTTATTAAGGTACATAATATCTTCTTCATCATTCCTTCATCTAGGTAGTGGAATGCAAGGCCAATATTTTGAAGCATGTTGTATGTTTTCCAAAAAATCTTGTTAATGTGTTTCTCCGGTGACAAAGTGTTTTGCACGGTTACTCCTAAGTCTTTCTCCTCATTGGTCTCTTTAATTTTCTCATCACCCAGTCTGTAATCCCAGTTTGGTCCGTATCTACTTCTTCCCATTTTCATAACATGGGTCTTGTCTATATTAAATTCCATCTGCCACTCTTTACTCCACTCATATATTTTATCAAGATCTTCCTGTAACTTGTTATAATCTTCCACATTCTTTACTCTCCTCATAGTTTTAGTATCATCCGCAAACATGTTGATATAACTGTCAATTCCTACTGGCATATCATTAACATAAATAAAAAACATGATGGGACCCAGCACTGACCCTTGTGGAACTCCACTGGTTACCTTCTTCCACTCGGACTTCTTTCCTCTCACCACTGTTCTCATTTCTCTTCCCATTAAGTAATTTTCCATCCATTTTGCTAGTTTATCATTTACTCCTCCAGTCATCTTTAGTTTCCATATCAGTCTATTGTGTGGTACTTTATCAAAGGCCTTTCTCAAGTCCAGGTAGATAGCATCCACCCTCCTCCCATAAAATGCTCCTCCTTTGTAAACACTTTGCAAAAGTTGTCGTTCAAAATTTCAGCTATCTCTCCAGCATCTTCATGTACTTCTTCCCCGTTTTTTACCTTTTCTATTGCCTCCCTGTTATTTAGTTTTCCATTTATGAATTTGTAAAACATTTATCACAGTTTTCCACCACCCTCTGTTCATATTCCTTCTGTGCTGTTCTCCTTACTTCAACATATCTATTCCTTGCTGTTTTGTAGAATTCCCTTGATAATACATCACTGCTTTTCTTAAGTTTCTTCCATGCCTTTTCTTTGTTCTTTTTTGCTTCTTCACAATTTCTATTAAACCACTGTTTATTATTTAATATGGCACAAACTTTTTCACAGCAGAGTTATACAAATTCATAAATTTATCGTACTTCAATTGCATATCTCTTTCCTGGTATACCACGGACCAGTCAATTTCATTAAAGAACTCCCTTATATGGTTATAATTTGCCCTAGTATAATTTATTTTTTCCTCCCTGCGTTCCACAATCTTATTTGTGCTTAATTCTGTATCCAGCTCAAAGCTTAGGACATCATGATCGCTTTTCCCCAAGGGACTTTCATGTTCAATTTCCTCTTTTAGAGAGATTCCCCTGGTAAATACCAAATCCAACCTTGCTGCAACATCTTGTCCCCTGCACCTTGTTGGTGATCTCACCCACTGTGTCATCAAGTTATTTGTTGCTACCTTTAATAATTCTTCTGCCCACTCACCACCATTCACCACTTCGTAGTCTTCCCACACTATTTCTTTGCAATTAAAGTCTCAAACTATCATCACTCTATCCTTTCTGTTGAGTTCTTGCTTCATTCTGTCTAGAGTATTTCTCATCACCATTTGATACTGTTCATATTCCCAAGCACTGGTTCTGGGTGGTATGTATACTGTTATAATATTAATGTCCCTCTTGCCATCTGTTATAAGCATACTTATCACTTCCTCATTTCTCTTACTATAGTTCACCTCCTTCACTATCAGATCATCCTTAGTAAGAACCATTATACCACCACCACCTTTATTTTTTCTATCATTTCTCCATACTTTGTAGTGTTTTACAACAAACCAGTCTAGCTTTATTTTGGGCCTTAGCTTTGTTTCCACTACACACATTATGTCCGGTTCATTATTTCTTAGGTAATCCATACATTCTAGCCTCTTAGACAGAAATCCATCTATGTTCGTGTAAGTCACTTTTATTCCATTCCTAGTCTCGTTCTTCCATGTAATGCCTATTCCGTCTGTTTTATCCACCATTTCTTTAGCCTCCCATTTCTCATCCTCCAAAAAAACTTGATCTTTTCCTCCTCTGTTCTTTCGTCATTCCTCTCTTTCACTTCAGATACTAGCTCCTTCATCTTCATTCTCTCATCTTGTGACATATTTCTTCTTATGTAAATTGTTTTGGTTTCCTCAGAGTCCTTAAGTTTACAAGGCCTCCGCTGCCACCTGAGACTTTAATTTCAATTTTAATGGTCTATTCTTGCCTTCCTCAAAAGCTCCCAATCTCACACTTTCTTCTACCTCAGCATATAGGTCCTTTTTTCTTTTCAGCAATATCTCTCACCACATACTCATTTTCCTTTAGTGCCTTTACCATTTCCCTCTGCGTAATCCTTTTATTTTCCTCTTCCTGCTTTTTTACTATCTCCCTAAACGACCTTTGTACCTCCTTATGTTCATGATTCACTTCTTTCATCCTGGTGTCAATTAGATTAAGACATTCCTCTTTCTTCAAGTCCCCTTCGGATATTTTTATCTCCATTTCCATGAGTTTAGCCTTCATTTCTTCGCAATGTTTCCTTAGTTGTTGGTTTTCTTTCTCCATCTCTACTTTTTCCTTCAACAGCTCTTTATTCGCTAGCGTTAACAAGTAGATCTCTTTTTTTAATTAATCATTCTCGGCTAGAACTCTATCCAGTTTTTCTTCTATTGACAAAATGTTTAGGAACTTACTCTCCAGCGCCTGGATTCTTGCATCCACGTCAAGTTTCTGCAGTCCTTTTGGCGTAGTAATAAAACCTTCGAAGTCTCTAGTTTGCCTGGACGCCATTTTTGTTGTTGTCAGCTGATTACGGCCAGAACGATCACCGTCCACACTCCCCTCTCAGGGATCACTCTCCATATCACTCACTTTCAACACTAAGAGACAGTAGGACATTTACGGACACAAAACATAGAGTTACCCGGGCCCTGTAATACCATAGGTATTTTCTTTCTTCCTGTACGCAGCCGGAGACGAGCCGTCCTCTCTCAACGACGGCGACTGTGTGTGTGTGTGTGTGTGTGTGTGTGTGTTTGTATTTATCTAGTTGTAATATACAGGAAAAGACCTATGCTTGTGCTGTCCCATCTCCATATCTATGAAAATCTAACATTTTTTTTTACTTATTGATTGTTCTTGCTTCATTGACTCTCTTATCTTAATCATTCCATACCTCTACATATCTTTGTGGAAAGCTGAACTTCTTGATATCTCTGCTGCAGTTGTCCTTTCCTAATTTCTTTCCATGTCCTCTTGTGTCACTGGTGTCCCAGATTAGGAAGTCTTCTCTATCTAATTTTTCCAGTCCATTCATTGCTCTGCCAGCTCTCAATGTAACATAATGTGAAGTAACCAATAGAAATGTGATAAAGAGTAATGGATAACCAATAGAACAACAATCATAGATATGAGAGATGGAGGAAGAAGAGAAAAATAATGAAAAGGAGGAGGAGGAGTAGGAGGAAGAAGAAGAAGAGTAAAATGAGGAGGAGAAGAAGGAAAAACAAAAGGAGGAGGAGGAGGAGGAGGAAGATGGCAACATGAGATGGTGGGGCCCAAGATACAGCATAGCACACAAAGCCAGTCATGGCAATTCCTTGTTGATGTAATTGTGTGTTGAAATGTCATGAAACTGAACTGAAGTGTGCATTGGGTTTAGAGAATTAAGGAATGCAATGTTCATTCATCATACTTCAACAGTCAGCTCCAACCCAGAAAGATGGTTGACATGTATTTTGAATCTGTGAAGTTACATTCTTTGTTGTGTTAATTCAGTTGATGTTCGTAAATTGCCCCAGAACTAAAGTTTATAAATGCAAGTTGTGTTTCTTTCATGACCTCCTTTTTGGGAAATACCTCAAGACACCTCCCAATTGTTTGAACCTTCAATGTATAGGCCTTTTACAATGCTTTTGTTGCCCTGGGCCAAAAAGTTCTTGTTATATAAAAGGTAATGGTAATGTGTGTCTCGTTATGATATGTAATTGATAGAGTCTTAGGTACAAGGTGATGTCAAGTAGTTCTTTCCAAGCTTTTACAACTCCACCTCAGAGTGAATGGTCCTGAAGTGATCAGTTCAGGATTGGGAGAGATGTACATAGCCAGTTAGCCTTCAACGGCTCACTTCATGCGCCCCCCACCCTTGCCTTATCAATGGTCCATCTATCCCAACTCTTCATTGTTTTAGCTCAGTGCTTCTCTTTACAAATTGTATGTACCATTCATCAACAATGCATTTGAAAAAGAAATATATTATGTTCAGTTATGATCTTTGTTGAAAAATTCAATGTAAGTGGCCTCAACCTTCTCTCTGGTCCATAATGAAGAATTGGTCTCTTTCTAGGCCCTTCAGTCCTTTAATTCATAATGTGGTGTTCTAGCCTCCTGTTGCTCATAGATACAATTATTTGCAACTATCGAAGGAGTAGAAGGACTGGGAAGTGAGGAAGTAGTATAAGTACCTACTACTGTATATGTAATGAACTGGATGTGCTTGTGTTTTGCATACCAACAGGAGAGGCCATGCCACTCTGTATTACAATTCCAGTGGAGTTCCTCACAAATTATAGCGTCAGCTTCAGATAATGAGAGACACCACTCCCACAACCCTCTCAAAGAACATAATCAAATAAGGAAAGCTACAACAAGCCACTAAATCTACACATGACACTCCCTGTATAGACAGATTTATAAATAAAAAAGTAAATGCATAAAAACTCTCTCTCTGATCTGTTTGGGTTTTTTTCTTCGTAGGGAAGAGGGCCAGCCAAGGGCAAAAAAAAAGAAAGTTAAAAAAAGCCCCATTTGAGTGCTGGCTCTCTAAAAAGTGTAAAAAGTGCCAAAACTGTCAGCCAGAATTAGGGGAGCAAATGCCTCGATACCTCCCTCTTAAAAGAAGACAAGTTGTAGGAATTCCGAAATACAGATGCAGGGGGGAAGTTCCAGAGTTTACCAGTGAAAGGGATGAATAATTGAGAGAACTGGTTAACTCTTGCATTAGAGAGTTGGACAGAACAGGGATGAGAGGAAGAAGAAAGCCTTGTGCAGCGAGGCTGTAGGAGAAGGTGAGGCATGCAGTTAGCAAGATCAGTAGAAGTTACCATGAAAATAGCGATAAAAGATAGAAAGGGATGCAACATTTCGGCGGTGAGAAAGAGGCTGAAGATAGTTAGTGAGAGGAGAGGAATTGATGAGATGAAGAGGTTTTGATTCCACCCTATCAAGTAAAGCTGTGTGACTGGAACCGCCCCCAAACATGCAAAGAGTACTCCATACAGGGACGGATAAGGCCCTTATACAGAGTAAACAGTTGGAGGGGCGAGAAAAAGTGGCGAGACGCCTCAGAACACCTAACTTCATAGAAGCTGTTTTAGCAATAGATGAGATGTGAAGTTTCCAGTTAAGATTATGAGCAAAGAACAGACTGAGGATATTCATTATGGAAGAGGAGACAGTTGAGTGTCATTGAAGAAGACGGGATAGTTGTCTGGAAGGTTGTGTCGAGTTGATAGATGGAGGAATTGAGTTTTTGAGGTATTGAAAACTACTAGATTTTCTCTGCCCCAATCGGAAATCTTAGAAAGATCGGAAGTCAGGCATTCCGTGGCGTCCCCGCGTGATCTGTTGACCTCCTGAAGGGTTGGTCGTCTCTGAAAGAACGTGGAAAGATGTAGGGTGGTATCATCAGTGTAGGAGTGGATAGAGCAAGAATTTTGGTTAAGAAGGTCATTAATGAATAATAGAAAGAGAGTGGGTGACAGGACAGAACCTTGAGGAACACCAATATTAATAGATTTAGGAGAAGAACAGTAGCCGTCTACCACAGTAGCAACAGAGCGGTTGGAAAGGAAACTTGAGATAATGTTGCAGAGAGAAGCAAAGAAGCCGTAGGAGGGCAGTTTTGAAATCAAAGCTTTATGCCAGACTCTATCAAAAGCTTTTGATATGTCTAACGCTACAGCAAAAGTTTCACCGAAATCTCTAAAAGAAGATGACCAAGACTCAGTAAGGAAAGCCAGAAGATCACCAGTAGAGCGACCTTGACGGAAGCCATACTGGCGATCAGACAGAAGATTGTGAAGTGACAGATGTTTGAGAATCTTCCTATTCAGGATAGATTAAAAAACCTAAGACAAGCAAGAGATTAAAGCTATAGGGCGGTAGTTTGAGGGGTTATAACGGCACCCTTTTTAGGAACAGGCTGAATGTAGGCGAACTTCCAGCAAGAAGGAAAGGTAGAAGTTGATAGACAAAGTTGGAAGAGTTTGGCCTGGCAAGATGCAAGCACGGAAGCACAGTTTTTTGTGAACAATAGGAGGGACCCCATCAGGTCCATAAGCCTTCCGAGGGTTTAGGCCAACAAGGGCATGGAAAACATCATTATGAAAAATTTTAATTGTAGACATGAAATAGTCAGAGGGAGGAGGAGAGCAGACAAGAGGAAGGACCAAGACAGCAGCACACCATGAAAATGAGGAAGAAGGCGCCGATCAGGATTATTGGAGACAGCATGGTGAAGACGATGTCCAGCCAAGTGAAGTGCAGGATGAGAGGGAGTGGCTGCACCAGCCTGAGTGGTGCAAAGATCATGGACATTAGGAAGAAAGTGGAGGAGGAAGCAGCCAGCATGGAGGATGGGATGCTGATCATCCAAGGAGGTGGAAACAGCCTGGAATATGTTGGTGAAGATGAAACGGTGAGGAATGTTGTGGATGCCGTGAAGAGTGTGGAAGACAAGGGCATGAGTGTGACTGTCGTGGATGTCATGTAGAGACCCAGGGAAGGCCCATTCTATGAGCATCTAAGAAGATCCACCAACAGAAGACTGCAAGAGGAGCTGCTGAAAATGAAGATTGAGTGGATGAAGGAGAAAAAAGGCAAGCTGAACTTCATCGATATGGACAGCGTGGTGGACCAGTTCAGCCTGAACGAGAAGGACGGCGTGCACCTGAATGATGCAGGGACTGCCAGGATGGGTCGACGACTGTGTGAGTGGATGAGGGCGAGGTCGCTGCAGCTGATGGACCAGTGACGGGAGATGACAGAAGCACGCCAGGAAGAAAACACTAACCATGCAAGTGAAAGCATGAGGATTGGATGCATGAATGTGAGAGGATGGGGTGTGGGTAAGTTTGAGGATATTTCCAGGGAGCTCCAGGAATGGAAGTTCGACATAGTCAGGTTTACAGAGATGCACCTGAGAGGTGAGGTACAAATGGAAGGATGTGAGTTTGCTATGATTGGGAAGGAATGTAAGACTCAGGAGACACAGGGAGGAGGCGTAGCCTTTCTTTACAGGAAAGAAAGTGGACTAAAAGTAGCGGAGCTTGGTGTGGGAACGTGTGAGAGCAGTGAGGATGTGATGGCAGTGAGAGTGGAGTGCACAGATGGGCGGGGCAGAGTAGAGAAGATGGTTCTGGTGGTAGTGTACATGACTGTCATGGGTGAAAGAGCTGAGAGGAAAAACAGGAGGAAGTATGACGTACTGAAGAGAGTTGTGAGAGAACATGGAGGGGAGAGAGTGCTGGTGATGGGTGATATGAATGCACTTGTAGGAATTCTGGGAGAACGTGTGAACAGGAATGGTGAGATGCTTGGGGATTTTGTGAATGAAATGGAGTTAGAAAATTTGAATGGAACCTTCCTTGGCTGAAGGACGTGTGACTTGGAGTGCAAAAGAGCAGGAGTCAGCAATAGACTATGTGTTGGTGAATGGAAGAATGTGTGAAATTGTGTCACACATGTGGATAGATGAGGATGGTATGGTTGATATTGTGTCTGATCACAATATGCTGGTTGTGGAGTGCCTGTTGCATGGTAGGAAAGAAGTGAAAGTGGCGAGTAAGAAGAGGAAGTGGAGACTGAGAGATGTAGGGTGGGAAAACTTCCAGGTGGATCTGAGTGCAAGAAGCTGGGATGATGGAGGTGTGCATGATGTGGAGCACCTGAATGAGAGACTGGTAGAGGATGTGCGGAGTGCTGCAGAGAGCAAGATAGGGTAGGTGAGAGTAGGCAGAAGAAAGAAAGTACATAAACCATGGTGGAATGATTAAATCAGAGAGGCTAGGAAGGAGCGAAAAAGAAGTACACAATGTAGGTGGCTGAGGAAAAAGAGGCATGAAAGTGATGAGGCAGAGAATGAGTACCAGAATGCATGGGAATGACAAAGCGAATGATAGTGAAGGCCAAAGTGAAGTATGAAAGGAATGTGATTGAATCTTTAAGAAAGAAAGGCATGGAAAGTGGCTGTGAATGGTACAAGTTCTTGAGAGGTGAGAATATATCAGACAGTGTTGGAGTGGAGAGTCTGAAGGTGAATAGTGAAGTTGTAGCAGAGAAGGAAGGAATGAGAGAGGCATTCAGGCAGTTCTGAGAAAAAGTGGGTGGTGTAGGTGAGGTGCTTGGTGCGAGAGAAGGATGTGTGACACTGGAGAGAAAGAATGCAGATGAACTGGATGAGAATATAAGCAGGGAGGAGGTGGAGAAATGTGTGAAAAGGCAGAAGAATGGGAAGGCAGCAGGGCTGGATGAAATACCATATGAGCTGTATAAGAATGGAGAAGTTGTGATTGACAGGATGACTGAGCTATTTAACCAGGTGTGGGAGTGCCAAGAATGTGGAATGAGTGCAGGGTGACTTTGCTGCATAAGGGTGGACACAGGAGTAAGAAAGAGTTAAAAAATTACAGGCCGATTGCGTTAGTCAATACAGTAGGCAAAATGTTCAGTGCGGTTTTGAATGCCAGAGTGTGTGAGTGGATTGAAAGAGCTGCATGGAGTATTAGGTGAAGAGCAGAATGGTTTCCGTGTGGACAGGAGAGCTGAGGATAACATGTTTGTGGTGAATGAAATGATTGAGATAAAAAAGGGGGATGGAGGTAAATTGTATTTGGGTTTCCTGGACATAGAGAAAGCTTATGATAGGGTGAATAGAGAAATGCTAAGTAGAGTCCTAGAAAAGATTGGGTTGAGTGCCAAGATAGTCAACATAGTGCGTAGCATGTATGTTGATACCAGAGCTAAGTACAGTTTAGGAGATATAGAAACAGACTGGGTGAGGAGTGAGAGAGGAGTTAGGCAAGGATGTATATTGTCACCAACCCTTTTCAGCCTGTACACAGAGGAGTTAGCAGCCAGAATGAGAAGGATGAATGCAGGAGTGAGTATGGGGAATGATAAGATAGGTGTGCTTCTTTATGCAGATGATGTAGTGGTTATGAGTGAGTCAGCAGAGGAGCTGCAAAGTCTGCTGGATGTGGTTGATGGGTATGGAAGAGATTTTGGAGTTAGGTTTAGTAGTGAGAAGAGTAAGGTGATGATTATGAATAGGTTGGAGGATGAATGTAATGCAGTATGGAGGTTGGGAGAGAATGAGTTGAAGCAAGCACAAGAATACAAGTACTTAGGGATGTGGATGAGTCCGAATGGGTGTGAAAAGACAAAGAATAAAAAGATAAGCTTGGTGAACCAGTGGGTGGGTTGATTAGGAAGCGCAGCAAGGATGAGAGCAAGTAAGTATGACGTGCTGAGAGAAGTGTGGAAGAGTGTGGGTGTCCCCAGTATAATGTATGGTATGGATATTATTGCATGGAATGAAAGTGAAATTGACAAGTTAGAAGTGGGGCAGTGTAGAATAGCTAGGCTAGCACTGAATGCACCGAGGTACACAGCAGTAGAAGCCTTGAGAGGTGATATGGGATGGAGCTCTTTAAGGGAAAGACTTATAAAAGCGACACTTAGGTACAAGGTTAGGCTTGAGAGAATGGATGATGCAAGAATAGCAAGGAAGGTGTATCTGTGGAGTGAAAGTGGTAGCAAATGGAGAAAGAGGTGCATGAGAATGACAGAGAGGAATGGTCTACAGGTTTAGTGGGCAGTGAGAATGGCTGGGATGAATCAGAATGAGCTGGAATGGGTCGTTACAAGAGGAGGCAGAGTGGGAACTGAATGGGATGTGAGGAAGTGGAAGAGTGAGAGAGACAGAGATGTGAAGAGTATAGGACTGAATGAGTGGAGGAATGAGATGGAACGAAAGACTACTCTGGAATGGTACAAGGTGAAAGAGGTCCCGATGTATGAGAGGTGGTGTGATGAAAGCCTGGATGGTGATCTTCTCTTCAGAGCTAGGGCACAGTGTATGGATGTGAATGCAAGGAGTTACAGGTGGTCTGAGTCCCGCAGCAAAGTGTGCCAGATGTTTAATTCTGGAGAGGACGAGACGTTGGAGCATGTCATGCTGGAGTGTGTGAAGTATGCCAGAGACAGGTATGAGATGATGCAAGTGGAGTTGACTGAGTTAGGGCATAATAGGAACGAAAGAGTGGACTGACTAGAGAAACGAATGAAAGGATGAGTGAGGCGGTGAAGGAGTTTCTGGAAAGAATGTGACGTGCCAGATGTACGGACGATTAAAGTAAAGAATCCTGCTCTCTTTTTCTCTTTTTTCTGTGTGCCTTTCTTTTGTCGTCTACAAGAGCTGCCGATCCAAAGGCCCGGCCCGAGAGAGATCCCGAGTCGCCTGTAGTATCAAGATCAAGATCTCGGCGGGTAAGCGACGTCAACACAGCGAGCAAGAAATGGCGGGCAACTTCTGGCAGAGCGCTCACTAGTAAGTGGCTGTCAAGTAGCTGTGTGTTTCAATTGAGGCTCAGAGGAGTGTTTGGGAGTGATTTGTTGTGGTACATGTGGTGGATGGTGATGGAAGGGAGAGGTGAGGCTTGGAGAGTGTGAGAGTGGCTATCGTCACCACTGTCCCATACCACATCGTTCACTTGTACAATTTGTTAGTGATTACTCACCTTGTAGGGCCTCCAGTTTGCTGCAGCCTTGCAGTCGTTAGTGTCCCCGTCGACAAGGGACACGCCAGCCCATACTTGGAATTGCACCACCAATGGGCGGAAGCAGGACAGCACTTCCCATACTCTTCAAGTAAACCCTCAGGCGCTATAGGCCACAACATAGAAAAAAAAAAAAAAAATCCTCCTCCTGTTCTAATCTCCTATTCCACTCATCTTCTATGATGACTGTTGTGGAGCCTATTAACCTGGCTCCCTCTCCCCTTCATATCTAACACATTCAACCAGGAAGTGCTGTACAGTCTCCCTCTCACCTCTTCAACTGTCACATCCCTGCTCCAGCTCATCCCTATTCTTGGCTTTCACCTCCAGTATCCCTGTTCTTGCCTTCACTAGCAGCTTGCTACCCCAGTCTCCTACATGATCATGGAGTGCCTCAGGTCTCTCCTTCCACTTGTACCACTTTATTGTGGACTTTGTTTCCATCCCTGCCTGCCATCTAACTGCACCACCTTTTCTTCACCTCTCTGTGTCCTGTCTTCCAATTACAATGGGAATGTGCTGGTCTGGCATTGCTAAGGTCGGCAGATCAACTCTCACTCGGACTGGTGAGTTGAAGCTGTTTACGGGAGATTACTGTTGTGGTTGGGGCACACTTTGCCAGTGTGGGGAATTGGGTTCACCTGGCAGACATTTTAGAGAGCATCAGATGTGATGGATACCAGAACTAACACCAAACCACTTTAACTTCATTTGATGGCATGAGGCTTTGATATTATGTGTATTGTTCATTTGCTAACTCTCAATAGTCTATTTGGAGTTTTTGCTCGACCATAGAATCTGTGATGTGACTCATGTTTTTCTGGTGAAAAATGTTGTGAATTGATTGATGGTATGTGTTATTTCCTTCAGAAATGAGTCTTAATTCAAAAGATATTCATTTGCAATGGCAATTACATATGCCATCATCACCAGAAAAACGTGAGTCACCTCACAGATTTGTTGATTGGATGAAACAGTAAATTGACCCTCTTAATTAATGATAAGTCTGTCCTCAGCCATCCTCATTCCCAAGTCATTTGAAGAAGAAGCTTGGGAAGATGGTGGGAAAGCAAGGTGTTTGGCTGGGGGAAGCCAAATTTGTACATTGATTAAAAATGTAACTGATAGTGCATTGTGGTATGTGTGTGTGTAATTCACCTCGATTGCCTGCTGGTCACCCAGCCAGTCTTCCCCATTACGGAGCGAGCTCAGAGCTCATATACCGATCTTCGGGTAGGACTGAGACCACAACACACTCCACACACCGGAAAAGCGAGGCCACAACCCCTCCAGTTACATCCCGTACCTATTTACTGCTAGGTGAACAGGGGCCATGCATTAAGAGGCTTACCCATTTGCCTCGCCGCGCCGGGACTCGATTGTGAGTCGAGCGTGCTAACCACTACACTACGTGGTGTGTGTGTGTACTGAATGAGCTTCAGTGGCCAGTCTTGCCACCACTTGTACTGATGAGAATTGCAGCCACTTGTACTTGTTGATTCTTGCTGCTTGCCTCTTGTTCTGGGTGTTGATGTAGGTAGCTGTGGCTGGAGATGAATGGTGGAGGCGAGCGGGTATTTGGTGGATGATCGGAGTGCTACAAATTGTGAGGATTTGAATAAACACTTTGGATGTACTTTGGTTGTATTTTTGAGGTAGTACAGCATTTGGATATACAACTGACAATAGATAACTTGAGTGAGTGTGATGAAGTGATGAGAGTGAGTGGTAAGAGTGTGAGTACTGAGCCTTGCCAGAGTGAGCGACAATATGATAAGTAAGTGAGAGTGAGTGTGGTGCAAATGAGGAAAGATGAGAGAGGAGCATATTTAAGTGAATGAAGTGGATCAAAAGACAAGAAACAAGGAATTGAGGATAGCCAATGAGAGAGCTAAGGTAGACATGTTTAGACCCACGAGAAGCAGAAAGAATTGACCCATGAGGTGTCAGAGCTTGGCCATTCAAGACAGGTCACTGAGGGAGAAGCAGTGTGACCTGGGGTGAGGTCCTTAGGAAAGCCAAGGCATCCAGGCAGGAGAGAGGAAGGAGCAGTGAGTTATTTTTAGGAGTACACATGTGGATAGACAGAGAAGAGAACATGTGGTGATTTGTGATAAAGGAAGAATAATGTATAATAAGGAATGATGATGACTGATACAGTGTGTGTGTGTGTGTGTGTGTGTGTGTGTGTGTGTGTGTGTGTGTGTGTGTGTGTATTTACCTAGTTGTAGTTTTACAGGGCCTGGGCTTTATGCTCGTGTGGTCCCGTCTCCATATCTACACTTATCCAATTTTTCTTTAAAACTATGCACACTCTTTGCTGACACCACTTCCTCACTCAAACTGTTCCAAGTCTCAACACATCTTTATGGAAACTAAATTTTTAACATCTCTCAGACATCGTCCCTTCCTTAGTTTCTTACTATGCGATCTTGTGCTTCTAAAGTCATATTCTTCTCTCAGGATCAGTTTCTCATTATCCACTTCATTCCATTAATCAATTTATAAACTTGTATCAGATCCCCTCTCTCTCTTCTCTGTTCCAGGGTTGGTAGATCCATAGCCTTTAGTCTCTCCTCATATGTCATCCTTTTAAATTCTGTAACCATTCTTGTAGCCAATTTCCTTATGTGTTTCTTTTTATGGGGGGTCCACACAACTCCTGCATATTCCAATCTAGGTCTTATTTTAGTACTTATGAATTTCTTCATAATTTCTTTGTCCATATAGTGAAATGCTAATCCAATATTCCTTAGCAAATTATATGTCTCTCTGAAAATTCTATCAATGTGACTTACTGGTTGATTGTTTTCTTCCATTGTCACTCCCAAGTCCTTTTCCTTTTTTACTTTTTCTAGTTCTACTCCATCTCCCATCTTATAGATTCCCACTGGTCATCTTTTACTTTTTCCCATTTCCATGACTTTTGTCCATTTCCATGGCTTTTGTCCACATTGAATTCCATCTCCCATTTTTTACTCCATTTCCAGATCTTGTTTAAGTCTTCCTGTAGTATTTCACAATCCTCTTTTTGTTTAATGACTCTGCACAGTTTTGCATCGTCCGCAAACAGATTTATGTAGCTGTTCACTCCCTCTGGCCTGTCGTTTATATATACAAGAAAAAGTATTGGTGCCAATATTGACCCCTGTGGCACTCCGCTGTCTACTGTTCTCCACTTGGACTTCATATCTTTAACTATCATCCTTATTTCTCTCCCCCTTAAGTAATTCTTCATCCATCTCAATGTGCTTCCTTTTTAAGCCACCCTTCTCCTCTGACTTCCATAGTAATCTTTCATGTGGCACTTTATCAAACGCCTTTTTTAGATCTAAATAAATACAGTCAATCCATCCCTCTCTCTCTTGTACTTTATCAACTATTCTAGAGTAGAAACTCAATAAATTTGTTACACATGACCAACCTTTTCTAAAACCAAATTGGCTATTTGATAATAATTTGTTGTCTTCAAGAAACTCAATCCATTGCTTCTTTATTACTTTTTCACACATCTTGCATATTATTACACTAGTTAGTGATACCGGTCTGTAATTTAAAGGTTCTTCCTTCCTTCCGCTCTTATATATGGGAACCACCTCAGCTCTTTTCCACTCCACTGTCACTGTTCCATTTTCAATTGAGCATTTTTTGATGTTGTATATTGGACTTGCTAGTTCTTCCCTACATTCTTTCAGTAATCTGACTGAGACTTCATCCGGTCCCATTGCCTTTACCTCATCTAGTTCTGTCATCAACTTTTTTATTTTAAGCTTGGTTACTTTAATCTCTTTCATATAGACAGTCTCTCTATTACCCTGTGGTCTTTCAAATTTGGATTCCTTAGTAAAGACCTCATGAAATTTACTATTTAACAGTTCTGCCATACTTTTTGGGTCTTCCACCATTCCGTTTTCTCCTTTTAAGCTTTCTATTGTTTCTTTTTGTCTTATTTTTTGTAGTCTCTCTAATTTTCTTATGTGTTTCTTTTTATGGGGAGTCCACACAAGCCCTGCATATTCCAATCTAGGTCTTATTTTAGTACTTATCAATTTCTTCATCATTTCCTTGTCCATATAGTGAAATGCTACTCCAATATTCCTTAGCAAATTATACGTCTCTCTGAAAATTCTATCAATATGGCTAACCGGTTGATTATTTTCTTCCATTGTCACTCCCAAGTCCTTTTCCTTTTTTACTTTTTCTAGTTCTACTCCATCTCCCATCTTATAGATTTCCAATGGTCGTCTTTCACTTTTCCCATTTTCATGACATGGCTTTTGTCCACATTGAATTCCATCTCCCATTTTTTGCTCCATTTCCAGATCTTGTTTAAGTCTTCCTGTAGTATTTCACAATCCTCTTTTTGTTTAATGACTCTGCACAGTTTCGCATCGTCCGCAAACAGATTTATGTAGCTGTTCACTCCCTCTGGCATGTCTTTATATATATACGAGAAAAGTATTGGTGCCAATACTGACCCTGTGGCACTCCGCTGTCTACTGTTCTCCACTTGGACTTCATATCTTTAACTATCGTCCTTATTTCTCTCCTCCTTAATAATTCTTCATCCATCTCAATGTGCTTCCTATTAAGCCACCCTTCTCCTCTAACTTCCATAGTAATCTTTCATGTGGCACTTTATCAAATGCCTTTTTTAGATCTAAATAAATACAGTCAACCCATCCCTCTCTCTCTTGTACTTTATCAACTATTCTAGAGTAGAAACTCAATAAATTTGTCACACATGACCGACCTTTTCTAAAACCAAATTGGCTATTTGATAATATTTTGTTGTCTTCAAGAAACTCAATCCATTGCTTCTTTATTACTTTTTCACACATCTTGCATATTACACTAGTTAGTGATACCGGTCTGTAATTTAAAGGTTCTTCCTTCCTTCCGCTCTTATATATGGGAACCACCTCAGCTCTTTTCCACTCCACTGGCACTGTTCCATTTTTAATTGAGCATTTTATGATGTTGTATATTGGACTTGCTAGTTCTTCCCTACATTCTTTCAGTATTCTGCCTGAGACTTCATCCGGTCCCATTGCCTTTTCCTCATCCAATTCCGTCATCAACTTTTTTATTTCAAGCTTGGTTACTTTAATCTCTTTCATATAGACAGTCTCTATTACCCTGTGGTCTTTCAAATTTGGATTCCTTAGTAAAGACCTCATGAAATTTACTATTTAACAGTTCTGCCATACTTTTTGGGTCTTCCACCATTCCGTTCTCTCCTTTTAACCTTTCTATTGTTTCTTTTTGTTTTATTTTTCCATTTATGAATCTGTAGAACAATTTTGGTTGTTCCTTACATTTTTCGACAATGTCCTTTTCACAGTTCCTTTCTTCTTCCTTTCTCACCTTAGCATATTCATTTCATGCTGTTTTGAAGTTTACCTTATTTTCTGGATTTCTGTTTCTTCTCCACCTTTTCCATGCTCCATCTCGTTTCTCCTTTGCCCTAGCACATCTTGCATTAAACCAATCTTTCTTTCCTTCTTCTTTAGGTCTATATTTCGGGACATATTCCCTGACTCCTGGTTTGTATATTTCCAAATATAAGTTATATTTCTCTTGAACCGTTAATGAGTTTTCCATCTCCTCCCAGTTTACGTTTTTAAAATAGTTCTTGAGATTCTCAACATCAGCATTTCTGTAATTTAATCGGTCTCCTTTGTATGATTCATCTCTATCTTCCTTTCCTTCTTCTATATCCATTTCTAATATTATATTGTCACTCTTTTCCAATGGGCACTTATATCTTATATCATCGTTAATTTGTATATCCCTTGTGAAAACTAGGTCCAATCTCGCCGGCTCATCGTTTCCTCTGAATCTTGTGTTTTCCTTTACTCTTTGGACCATCAAATTATCTATCATTAGGTTCAGGAATCTATCTCCCCAGGCATCTTCCCCCATACCACTTGCATAATTTTCCCAGTCCACCTCCTTACAGTTGAAATCTCCTACCAATATCACTTTTCTCCTTTCTTTAATGATTCTTATAAGACTCCTTATTGTGTCATTTATCATGTCTTTATATTCTTGGTTAATCCATGAGTTTGTTTTTGGTGGTACATATGTTCCAATGATTGTTAACTCCTTTTTATTAATATGTACCTTAACATACAGTATTTCTGATTTTCCTTCCCCAAATTCCACTTGATTTACCTCTATCTCCTTCCTTAACATCATCATAACTCCTCCTCCTCCTTTACCCACTCTGTCTCTCCTCCATATATTATACCATTTATCTATGTCTATTTTTATTGCCTCATCTGGTTCTTCTTTCTTTATGTAATCTCTTAATTCTAATTTACTAGATAAAATCCCATCTATGTTTGTATACATCATTTTTAATCTCTTGTTCTTATCATTTTTAGTTAAACTTGCTCCATTTTTTTCTCTTCTTTCTCTTTTATATACCATTTCCTTATCCTGTCTCCTATAATTCTCCAAAAAATGCCGCCTTCTCCTCCTCTGACCTTTCATTATTTTTTTCTCTTGCTTCTGCCACCAGTACGTTGTGTCTCTTCCTTTCCTCCTCGTTTCTATTTTTCTTTATTTATATATATATATATATATATATATATATATATATATATATATATATATATATATATATATATATATATATATATATATATATATATATATATATATATATATATATATATATATATATATATATATATATATATATATATATATATATATATCTTTGCAACCTTCTGCTTCTCTGAGTTTTGTTTTTCTATATAGTACTTCTGCTGCTGCTTGTGATTTTAGTAATATCTTAATTGGTCTCATTGTTCCTTCTTGATATGGTGTGTGTGTAACTCACTGTTTGATCTGCTGCAGTTTCTGACGAGACAGCCAGACGTTACCCTACGGAACGAGCTCAGAGCTCATTGTTTCCGATCTTGGGATAGGTCTGAGACCAGGCACACACCACACACCGGGACAACAAGGTCACAACTCCTCGATTTACATCCCGTACCTACTCACTGCTAGGTGAACAGGGGTTACACGTGAAAGGACACACACCCAAATATCTCCACCCGGCCGGGGAATCGAACCCCAGTCATCTGGCTTGTGAAGCCAGCGCTCTAACCACTGAGCTACTGGGTGTGTGTGTGTGTGTGTGTGTGTGTGTGTGTGTGTGTGTGTGTGTGTGTGTGTGTGTGTGTGTGTCCTGCAGCCAGCAATGGACCCTGGACAGTGATATAGATAGTAATGCATTGTGGTGTGTGTCCCACAGCCAGCAATGGATCTTGGACAGTCAGGACCTGATCCAGGAGCGGCGGCCGGACCTGGAGCTGCTCACCGAGGAGGAGTACCACAAGATTATGATATTCTTCACTAATTGTGAGTATTTTTTATTATTGCCAGGAGCATTGTCATCATTTTTATGAGTTATCAATGTTGTTGTTGTTATTATTATTATTATTATTATTATTATTATTATTATTATTATTATTATTATTATTATTACTACTACTACTACTACTACTACTACTACTACTACTACTACTACTACTACTACTACTACTATCATTATCATTGTTATTTTAATTTTATTTAAGTGTTTATTGTAATTTATTACTGATTTGTTTTATAACTATATTTATTTTATTCAATTCATTTTATTTATTTATTTGTTATGTTTATTTATTCATTTTGTTTTGTGTGTCAATAAAATATACTCTTATTTGTGTGTGTGTGGGTGTGTGTGTATTTATCTAGTTGTATTTACCAAATTGTATTGTACAGGGTTTGAGCAGGGCTCATAGTGTTCTGTCTCCATATCTCTCTATACGTAATTTCTCTTTAAAGTTATTCACATTATGTTCTGCAAAAACTTCATCATTCAATGCATTCCACTTTTCCATCGTTCTGTGTGGATAACTGCATTTTCTAATATCCTTCACACACTGCCTCTTCCTAATCTTCTTTACATGTCCTCTTATCCTTCTAGCTTCTTCTGTCACCAGCACCAGGTCTTGCTTGTCTATCTTTTCAATGTCATTAACCGTTTTATGCAGTGTTATTAAGTCTCCTCATTCTCTTCTATCTTTTTAGATTGGCAGTCCATTTCTTTGAGCCTTGCTTCATATGTTAGGTCCTTCAGTTCTGGCACCATCTTTGTAGCTATCTTCTGGATTCATTGTAATTTTCTTATCCTTTTTCAAGCTTGGCAACCACACAACTGCTGCATATTCCAACTGTGGACATATCATATTTGTAATAATTTTTTTTTTCATCATATCTTTGCCCAAGTACTGAAATGCCACCCTAATATTAGTTAACATTTTATACAATGATCCAAATATTTTACTTATGTGTTTATGGTGCTCCAAGTTTAAGTTTAACCGCTCCCAGATCTTTACTTCTTTAGTCTTCATTATTTGTTCCTCTCCCATCAGATAGTTTCATACTGGTCTTCTCTTACACTTTCCTAATTCCATTACATGGTATTTCTTGGCATTGAATTCTAACTTCCACTTTCTGCTCCATTCATAAATTTTGTCTATATCTTCCTGCAGTGTGTGTGTGTGTGTGTGTGTGTGTGTGTGTGTGTGTGTGTGTGTGTGTGTGTGTGTGTGTGTGTGTGTGTGTGTGTGTGTGTGTGTGTTGTGTGTGTATTTACCTAGTTGTATGTTACAGGGTTCAAGCAGGGCTCATAGTGACCTGTCTTCATATCTACATTTATCTAACTTCTTAAATTTTGCACACTTTCTGCTGTTACAATCTCTTCACTTAGTCCATTCCAGATGTCTACTGTCCTATGTGGAAAACTGAACTTCATGATAGAGGGAAGTAGGACTAGAAATCATGGCAAGAAGATTAGAAAGCAAGGCTGCAGGTTAGATATAAGAAAATATTTCTTTAGTCATAGGGTGGTAGATTTCTGGAATGCATTGCCAGAGAGGGTTGTAAATAGCACTAGTTTGACAATGTTTAAAAACAGATTAGATAAGCACTTAAATTTATTAGATTTATAATTATGTATAGCGCTGCATGATAGTTTTTATAAGAAATTTACTATAGTTAAACAAGACATGATCCCCATGCATGGGGATCACAGATTGTAGAGGATTTCGCTGCAGGACTTAGCCCTGTTAATGGGCCAAATATTTAGAATTAGTATATAATGTATTGAGTACTTGTAAGTGTATCTTTAAGTACTGATGACGAGGTCGCTGTGCGACTGATACAGGATAACCTAGATGGGCCCTGGTGGCCATTTGTTATCCTATTATTTATGTTATGTTATGTTATGTTATATTGCTATGACACTGACATTTCATGATTTTCTTGGAATGTCCTCTTGTTTGTCTATCTCCCAGCTCCATCAGTGTTACCAGGTCTTATGTATCTATCTTCTCCATTCGGTTTACTAACTTATACATCATTATTAGATCTCCTCTTTCATGTCTATCCTTCAAAATTGGTGGCTCCATCTTCTTCAGTCTTTCTTCATAGGGAAGATTTTTTATTTCAGGGACCATCTTTGTAACAGCCCTTTGTATCCTTTCTAGTTTCTTTATATCTTTCTGCCTATATGGCGACCATACCACTGCTGCATATTCTAGTCTAGATCTTATTGTAGTAGTTAATATCTTTTTCATCATTCTTTTATCCATGTAATTGAATGCTACCCTGATATTCGTTAGTGTCTTGTATGTTGAAGCAAATAATCCATTTATATGTATTTCTGGAGTCAGGGTGTCGTGTGTGTGTGTGTTTGAAATGTGCATTGAATTAGCAATTACTTTTATTTATTTGATTTGATTTGATTCATATATTTACTGTATTTATTATTTCTGTTTATTCTATTTATTCATTTAATTTGAATGTATGTATAAAAACAGTATTGTTGATAACAAATGGTGTATTGATGAAACACTATATTGCATTGGAGACTTAATGTGTGTGTGTGTGTGTGTTTGTGCAGTCATCCAGCAGCTGGGTGAGACATTGAAGCTCCGGCAACAGGTGATAGCCACAGCCACTACCTTCCTCAAGAGGTTCTACGCCCGGAACTCCCTGAGGTGCATTGACCCACTGCTGCTTGCCCCAACCAGCGTCTTCCTCTCCTCCAAGGTGGAAGAGTTTGGCGTCATCTCCAACAGCAGACTCATCTCCACCTGCCAGTCTGTGGGTGAGTGAGTGGCTGGTGTTCTGCTCCTCTAAGAGAGAGAGAGAGAGAGAGAGAGAGAGAGAGAGAGAGAGAGAGAGAGAATCATAGTCCAACTAACCTTAGCATCTTGAGAGAGTAACTTTTGTCCAACCATATCCACTTACTATCCATAGACAAATAAAATTTCATGGACATTCATAAGTAAAGAGAGAGCATGGCCCAGATAAACTTAGCTTCTTGGAGACTAATGCTTCAACTTTGCATTGCAGTTAAAAACAAGTTCTCTTATGCCTACACCACTGAGTTCCCGTATCGCACCAATCACATCCTGGAGTGTGAGTTCTATCTGCTGGAGAGTCTGGACTGCTGCCTCATTGTTTATCAACCCTACAGGTGAGGCAGCAACTTCTACAGCAGTAGTAGTTAGCAGCAGCAACAGTAGTAGTAGTAGTAGTAGTAGTAGTAATAGTAGTAGTAGTATGGAAGAGTTTATGGTAGTAGAAATGGTGTGTAGCAGTGGGGAGGGTACTAATAACATTTAAAACCCACCAAATGTTAAAAGATACATAATTTATCCTGTTCTATTTCTCAGGAGTATAATAAGAAAAGAATTATGACAATGTTGTGAGACAAACTGTTTTGAGAGTTTATGTGTTGTGAGGAAAGGATTAAGTGTATATGGTAGAATGTTAAAGATAACAAAGTATGGTATAGATGAATAACATGCACTAATGTATCTCAGGAGTTTGATTATGAGTTAATGAGAAATTTTGGCTGTGATCACTTAATTGTTTTGAGTAGCATGGTAACTTTTTGAGTCTTGTTGGTGCAGGCCACTGGTGCAGTACATGCAGGACCTGGGAGGGGAGGGTGAGGTGCTGCAGCTGGCCTGGCGCATTGTCAATGACAGCCTCAGGACAGATGTGTGTCTGCTCTTCCCACCCTACGAGATTGCCCTTGGTGAGTGTTGAAAAGACCTGTGGGGATGTGGTGGTTTGTGTCAGGTTAGGCTTTGACTTACTATTGCTATCTTGGCTCAGCATTGATGGCTTCCTCTTGTATTAATGCTTTGCTTTTCTCCTCTCTTACTCTTCCTTCTTTCCATCTCCATGTCTCTTAAAAACCTTGATTTCATTTGCATTCTCATTATATTACTTTGCAATTATTATTATTAATATTATTATTAATATTATTATTATTGTTGTTGTTGTTGTTGTTGTTGTTATTATTATTATTATTATTATTATTATTATTATTATTATTATTATTATTATTATTATTATTATTATTATTGTTGTTGTTGTTATCCCATTTGTGGGTCCCTGCACTACTTGTCCCTCTCTCATCCTTGCCCTACCTTATCTGTTTATCTACCTACCTAAACCACCTACTCACCTACCCACCTACCCATTTAGCTACTTGCCTTCCTAGCCTCCTTCTCATTTTACCACTCTATCTACTAACCTGCCTGCCAAATCTAACTTACGCTAGCCTACCAACTTGCCTTGTACAGCCTGCATCCACATGGCATGTGTGGTGCACCAGAAGGACTGCAAGCAATGGTTTGCTGAGCTCAACACTGATTTGGATCGCATCATGGAGATCACACGCTACATTCTCAACCTGTACGAGCTCTGGAAGACATATGATGAGCGCAAGGAGATCCAGGCTCTGCTGCAGAAGATGCCCAAGCCCAACACACAGCCAGTGCCTCGGTGATCAGAGCCCAGCCTCTACAGGATGTGTGAGGGGCCAGCAGGGGCTGCAGGGATGGCTGCTGGGGTGGGGGTGGGGGGCCTGCAAGCAGCCATGTGTGATGCACAGCCCCAGATGCAGCAGCAGTGCTTCCTGGCTGCTGCTGCTGCAGCTGCAGCTGCTGTTGCAGCTATGTCAGAGCAAGAAGGGAATTAAAGGGGGGGAGGGAGGGAAGGGAAGAGTGTAAAGAAATAATGTTGTGACATGAGTCAGTGAAGAGGGAACAATGGAAGAGAAGTGTTGTTTACCGAGTATTGTGTTCAGATTGTAGAGACAGACTAGGACAGTGTTGTGGTTTGAGGGACAGCAGCACACACAGGGCAGGGAAATGTAGAGTCTGATGGCTAGAAGATGTCTATAAGTCAGGGCTGGAAGGCAGGTCCCCATTGTAGTGGAGCAAGGTACATGTGCTTAGTAGGTAGACCTATCAGGATTATGCCAAAACAAACTGAAGGTCAATAACAGAAAAGATCTTGCTTCATGAAGTATTGAACCATTAAGGCTGAATATAGACAAAACTTGGTACCTCATTGATGTGGTGAGTTAGGAAAATAAGACAATGTCTCTACACCACACTTAGGTGTCTTGGGACACCTCAAGGCACCTCAGGGCTGCTGCTGCTCCTGGTTGTGGGTGCAGCATCGGCCAGCCAGCCAGCCAGTGAGTAGTGGTGACTTGTTTCTTGTGAATCTGAAAACAACAAGCCATCTGCATTTCATTCTGTCTCCATTTCCTGTCATTCCTTAAATAACTTTACTAGTGAAAGGTGCACACCAACAGTGAGGAAATTGCTGCAGATTTTGTAGTAGTGTTAGTCTTTTATTTTTAGTGAGTTTTCAATGTGCATTAGTGACATTTAATCCTGAGAGTGGTGTTTCTATGGAAAGAATTCACAGGAAGGTGCAAATTATTTTCACCAATCTGTAGTTTGAATATTTTCATAAGTGGAACATGCTGTCATTGTGAACATCTCCAAATGATCCAGTTGTACAACTACTGCTGATTGCAATGTTATGAACAAAGACTTTGGAAGGTCAGCTGATAGCTGATAGTTTTCTATTATCACATTGTTCATGTGATCAGCGATGTGTGAACCTCAACTTGTGTTGCCTGTAGTGTTGGTCACTATCAAGGCAAACCTTGGTTGTCTTTCAGTTCCACAACTTTTGAGTGAAGTGAAGATGAAATGGGCATGAGTGACACACACACACACACACACACACACACACACACACACACACACACACACACACACACACACACACACACACACACACACACACACACACACACACACACACACACACACACACACACACACACACACACACACACACACACACACACACACACACACACACACACACACACATACAAAAAATACAAAAAAAACATACACATAATACACATAAAAACACATACACACATAACACACACACACACCACATGACACACACACACACACACACACACACACACACACACACACACACACACACACACACACACACACACACACACACACACACACACACACACACAAATAAGACCTAGATTGGAATATGCAGGAATATGTGTGGACCCCATAAAAGAAACACATAAGAAAATTAGAGAGACTACAAAAATGGCTACAAGAATGGTTCCAGAATTTAAAGGGATGGCATATGAGGAGAGACTAAAGGCAATGGATCTACCAACCTTGGAGCAGAGAGAGAGAGAGGATCTGATACAAGTTTATGAATTGATTAATGGAATGGATGAAGTGGATAATGAGAAACTGATCCTGAGAGAAGAATATGACTTTAGAAGCACAAGATTGCATAGTAAGAAACTAAGGAAGGGACGATGTCTGAGAGATGTTAAAAAATTTAGTTTCCCGCAAAGATGTGTTGAGACTTGGAACAGTTTGAGTGAGGAAGTGGTATCAGCAAAGAGTGTACATAGTTTTAAAGAAAAATTGGATAAGTGTAGATATGGAGACGGGACCACACGAGCATAAAGCCCAGGCCCTGTAAAACTACAACTAGGTAAATACACACACACACACACATGACATGCCAGAGGGAGTGAACAGCTACATAAATCTGTTTGCGGATGATGCGAAACTGTGCAGAGTCATTAAACAAAAAAGAGGATTGTGAAATACTACAGGAAGACTTAAACAAGATCTGGAAATGGAGCAAAAAATGGGAGATGGAATTCAATGTGGACATAAGCCATGTCATGAAAATGGGAAAAGTGAAAGACGACCAGTGGGAATCTATAAGATGGGAGATGGAGTAGAACTAGAAAAAGTAAAAAAGGAAAAGGACTTGGGAGTGACAATGGAAGAAAATAATCAACCGGTAAGCCATATTGATAGAATTTTCAGAGAGACGTATAATTTGCTAAGGAATATTGGAGTAGCATTTCACTATATGGACAAGGAAATGATGAAGAAATTGATAAGTACTAAAATAAGACCTAGATTGGAATATGCAGGACTTGTGTGGACTCCCCATAAAAAGAAACACATAAGAAAATTAGAGAGACTACAAAAATGGCTACAAGAATGGTTCCAGAATTTAAAGGGATGGCATATGAGGAGAGACTAAAGGCAATGGATCTACCAACCTTGGAGCAGAGAAGAGAGAGAGGGGATCTGATACAAGTTTATAAATTGATTAATGGAATGGATGAAGTGGATAATGAGAAACTGATCCTGAGAGAAGAATATGACTTTAGAAGCACAAGATCGCATAGTAAGAAACTAAGGAAGGGACGATGTCTGAGAGATGTTAAAAAATTTAGTTTCCCACAAAGATGTGTTGAGACATGGAACAGTTTGAGTGAGGAAGTGGTGTCACAAAGAGTGTACATAGTTTTAAAGAAAAATTGGATAAGTGTAGATATGGAGACGGGACCACACGAGCATAAAGCCCAGGCCCTGTAAAACTACAACTAGGTAAATACAACTAGGTACACACATTGAGACGTGGAACAGTTTGAATGAAGTAGTGGTGTCTGCAACGAGTGTGCATACTTTTAAAGTAAGACTGGATAAGTGTAGATATGGAGACGGGGCCACATGAGCATAAAGCCCAGGCCCTGTAAAACTACAACTAGGTAAATACACACACACACACACACACACACACACACACACACACACACACACACACACACACACACACACACACACACACACATTGTGATGTCAGCAACAAGTATGCATAGTTTTAAAGAAAAATTGGATAAGTGTAAATTTGGAGACATGGCCACATGAGCATAAAGCCCAGGCCCTGTAAAACTACAACTAGGTAAATACACAAGCGGAGCACAGCCATCGAGCAGGCCACACGCATCTGAGCAGCTCGCAGAGATTACTACAAAAGGAGTTGGACTCAGGCCTAGACGTATGTACAGGGGGAGAGGGGGCCATAGGTTCTCCTATCTCCAAATTAAATAAGTGTTAGAACACATATAAGGAATGAATAACGAGAGAGAGATGGAATCAAGTAGCGCTGCCAGGCATATGGTGGAACCAAAACATACACTAAGTGATAACCAATGCTTTATAGAAACCCTGTTGGTTTAAGAAAACTGACTGATGATACTATGGAAATGGATTTCTCGGGTTTCAGGGAAGAATGAGGTAATATGAGAAGGCTTGTTAATGTAGAAAGAGAATTAAGATGTATGAAAGAGGTGATGTCCAGTCTCATGGACAAACAAGACTGACTGGGAACAAAGAACACAGACCTGAAATTGAGAGTAGCTGAATGTGAGAAAATCAGTACAATAAACCAGGAATTGAAAAAGGAGATTCAGGAAATAAGGAAGCAAAATGAGGTGCTAAAAACCATATGCCAAAATTATGAAAGCTCTTTAACCCTTAAAGTACGGGGGGTTGATTTACTTTCCGTCTGTTACAGCGGGGAAAAATCACACCTGTCAAAAATGCTAAAAATATTTTTCCTTATAAAAGCATATTTCTTTGTGTTATTCTGAGTACAATGATGTAGTTTTCAACATGTTATGACCTCTCACACCAAAGTTATTGCATATCAAAAAATTTCCCCTAACCCATGGCAGAACCCGCCACTAAGAAATACCCCCCAAGCTTCGATAACACCGCTCTCTCTCTCTCTCTCTCTCTCTCTCTCTCTCTCTCTCTCTCTCTCTCTCTCTCTCTCTCTCTCTCTCTCTCTCTCTCTCTCTCTCTCTCTCTCTCTCTCTCTCCATTCGGGCATTTGAATTTGATGTAAAAATAGGAACTTTTGCACTTTCATGTCAAGAAAATGTGAGGTCAGATATATGAAATGATGTGCAAAACAGGAAAAGAAAAAGAAACCACATATTACAAATATTGTAGATTTCTATAATAATTGGAATCTGGCAACTCTTATTAGCAATGGGATTCACATGACTTGGCTGACAAGCACAGTCCTGTAGATGGGATAGGAACAAATAATGAAGACTAAAGAGGAAAAAGATCTTGGAGTGATCATACTAGAAAATCTGAGCCCTGATAAACACATAAGCAAGATTTGAACTATCATATAAGATGTTGACTAATATAAGAGTGGCATTTCATTACATGGATAAAGATATGATGAAAAAAATCATCACAAGCATGATACGCCCAAGGCTGGAATATGCAGCAGGTATGGTCTCCGAACTCTAAAAAGGATTTAAGAAAATTGGAAAGAATACAGAAGATTGCTACAGGAATGGTGCCAGAATTAAAGGACCTCACATATGAAGAACGGTTGAAGGAAATGGGACTGCCAACCTTACAAGATAGAAGAGAATGGGGGGACCCAATAACAATGTATAAGATAGTAAATGATATTGAAAAGATAGACAAAGAAGACCTGGTACTGTTGACGGAAGAAGATGGAAGGACAAGAAGACATGAAAAGAAGATCAGGATGAGGCAGTGTGTGGGTATTGGAAAATACAGTTTTCCACACAGAAAGGTGGAAAAATGGAATGCATTGGATAATGGAATTGTCACAGCACATTGTGTGCATAACTTTAAGGAAAAACTAGTTAAATGGAGATATGGAGACAGGACACTATGACCCCGCTCGATCCTTGTACAATACAACTAGGTAAACACACACACACACACACACACACGACCCGGTAGCTCAGTGGTTAGAGCGCTGGCTTCACAAGCCAGAGGACCGGGGTTCAATTCCCCGGCCGGGTGGAGATATTTGGGTGTGTCTCCTTTCACGTGTAGCCCCTGTTCACCTAGCAGTGAGTAGGTACGGGATGTAAATCAAGGAGTTGTGACCTTGTTGTCCTGGTGTGTGGTGTGTGCCTGGTCTCAGGCCTATCCGAAGATCGGAAATAATGAGTTCTGAGCTCGTTCCGTAGGGTAACGTCTGGCTGTCTCGTCAGAGACTGCAGCAGATCAAACAGTGAATTACACACACATCTGAGAGATGTTAAAAAATATAGTTTCCTGCAAAGATGTGTTGAGACGTGGAACAGTTTGAGTGAAGAAGTGGTGTCAGCAACGAGTGTGCATAGTGTATGCTCCTGTATTTCCTTCCAGCCCAGGTATGGCTGATACAATGCAAGATATTGTCTCTTCCTCTTGAATCAGTTTCCAATCCCCTTAAAAGATTGAAGATTGGAGGTAGGAGGTAAGGGGTGTAAAACAGATTAAGGTTTAAGGCCCCATCAAATAGCTGGGAAGGTGCCCAAACTTGAACTCAGCAACAGGCTATAGCTCTTGCTGAAGAGACTTGTTGATGTGTAATAATAACACTGCTCAGTGGACAAACCAAAGCACAGCTGAGCAAGTGATCGTGAGTTTGCCAACTGACTATTTGTGGAGTGTTTTTGTGTTCACGCATCAACACATTGTTCATGAACTAATGCAAAAATTGCTCCAGAAATCTTTTTATGAGCAAGAACATATGTGAGCTGAGGCTTCACTGCATATATAATTTCACATATGGAAAATAACAATGTTAAAATTGGAAAACTGTACCAAAGGGCAAAGAGAGAGAGAGAGAAAGTGAGTGTATTTACCTAGTTGTAGTTTTACAGGGCCTGGGCTTTAAGCTCGTGTGGCCCTGTCTCCATATCTACACTTATCCAATCTTACTTTAAAACTGCACACTTTTTGCAGACACTACCTCTTCATTTAAACTGTTCTACATCTTTGCGGGAAACTATACTTTTTAATATCTCTTACACATCTTCCCTTCCTCAGTTTCTTACTATGTGATCTTGTGCTTCGACTGGCATATTCTTCTCTCAGGATCAGATACTCATTGTCCACTTGGTCCATTCCATTTATCAATTTATAAACTTGCATGAGATCCCCCTCTCCCCCATCTCTGCTCCAATGTTGGAAGATCCATAGCCTTTACTCTCTCCTCATATGTCATCCCTTCAAGTTCTGGGACCATTCTTGTAGCCATTTTTTGTAGTCTCTCCAGCTTCCTAATGTGTTTCTTTTTGTGAGGGGTCCATACTACTCCTGTGTGTGTGTGTGTGTGTTTGTGTGTGTGTGTGTGTGTGTGTGTGTGTGTGTGTGTGTGTGTGTGTGTGTGTGTGTGTGTGTATTTACCTAGTTGTAGTTTTACAGGGCCTGGGCTTTATGCTCGTGTGGCCCCGTCTCCATATCTACACTTATCCAGTTTTTCTTTAAAACTATGTACACTCTTTGCTGACACCACTTCCTCACTCAAACTGTTCCAAGTCTCAACACATCTTTGCGGGAAACTAAATTTTTTAACATCTCTCAGACATCTTCCCTTCCTCAGTTTCTTACTATGCGATCTTGTGCTTCTAATGTTGTATTCTTTTCTCAGGATTAGTTTCTCGTTATCCACTTGATCCATTCCGTTAATCAATTTATAAACTTGTATCAGATCCCCTCTCTCTCTTCTCTGTTCCGGGGTTGGTAGATCCATAGCTTTTAGTCTCTCCTCATATGTCATCCCTTTAAATTCTGGAACCATTCTTGTAGCCATTTTTTGTAGTCTCTCCAATTTCCTTATGTGTTTCTTTTTATGGGGAGTCCACACAACTCCTGCATATTCCAATCTAGGTCTTATTTTAGTGCTCATCAATTTCTTCACCATTTCTTTCTCCATATAGTGAAATGCTAATCCAATGTTTCTTACCAAATTATACGTTTCTCTAAAAATTCTATCAATATGGCTTACCGGTTGATTGTTTTCTTCCATTGTCACTCCCAAGTCCTTTTCCATTTTTACTTTTTCTAGTTCTTCATCTCCCATCTTATAGATTCCCACTGGTCGTCTTTCACTTTTTTCCATTTCCATGACATAGCTTTTGTCCACATTGAATTCCATCTCCCAATTTTTACTCCAGTTCCAGATCTTCTTTAAGTCTTCCTGTAGTATTTCACAATCCTCTTTTTGTTTAATGACTCTGCACAGTTTCGCATCGTCCGCAAACAGATTTATGTAGCTGTTCACTCCCTCTGGCATGTCGTTTATATATACGAGAAAAAGTATTGTCGCCAATACTGACCCCTGTGGCACTCCGCTGTCTACTGTTCTCCACTTGGACTTCATATCTATTAACTATCATCCTTATTTCTCTCTCCCTTAAGTAATTCTTCATCCATCTCAATGTGCTTCCTTTTAAGCCACCCTTCTCCTCTGACTTCCATAGTAATCTTTCATGTGGCACTTTATCAAACGCCTTTTTTAAATCTAAATAAATACAGTCAATCCATCCCTCTCTCTCTTGTACTTTATCAACTATTCTAGAGTAGAAACTCAATAAATTTGTTACACAAGACCAAGCTTTTCTAAAACCAAATTGGCTATTTGATAATAATTTGTTGTCTTCAAGAGACTCAATCCATTGCTTCTTTATTACTTTTTCACACATCTTGCATATTATTACACTAGTTAGTGATACCGGTCTGTAATTTAAAGGTTCTTCCTTCCTTCCGCTCTTATATACGGGAACCACCTCAGCTCTTTTCCACTCCACAGGCACTGTGTGTGTATTTACCTAGTTGTATTTACCTAGTTGTAGTTTTACAGGGCCTGGGCTTTATGCTCATGTGGCCCCGTCTCCATATCTACACTTATCCAATCTTACTTTAAAAGTGTGCACACTCGTTGCAGACACTACTTCTTCATTTAAACTGTTCCACATCTCAATACATCTTTGCGGGAAACTATATTTTTTAACATCTCTCAGACATCTTCCTTTTCTCAGCTTTTTACTATGCGATCTTGTGCTTCGAATGTCATATTTTTCTCTCAGGATCAGTTCCTCATTATCCACTTGGTCCATTCCATTGATCAATTTAAAAACTTGTATCAGGTCTCCTCTCTCCCTTCTTTGTTCCAGGGTTGGTAGATCCATAGCCTTTAGTCTCTCCTCATATGTCATCCCTTCAAATTCTGGAACCATTCTTGTAACCATTTTTTGTAGTCTCTCCAATTTCCTTATGTGTTTCTTTTTATGAGGGGTCCACACTAATCCTGCATATTCCAATCTGAGTCATATTAAAGTGCTTATCAATTTCTTCATCATATGTGTGTGTGTGTGTGTGTGTCGTATGCTTTGTCTAGGCCATCCTGTGTGTAATTGTTGGCCTGGTTTATAGATCATTATTATTATTATTATTATTATTATTATTATTATTATTATTATTATTATTGTTGTTGTTGTTACTGAAGGTAGTATATACAAGTAGTGCTAATGTTTATCATTGTGAGAAGTGTGCATGCCCAAGTTGTGTGTGTGTGTGTGTGTGTGTGTGTGTGTGTATTTACCTAGTTGTATTTACCTAGTTGTAGTTTTACAGGGCCTGGGCTTTATGCTCGTGTGGCTCCGTCTCCATATCTACACTTATCCAATCTTACTTTAAAAGTGTGCACACTCGTTGCAGACACTACTTCTTCATCTAAACTGTTCCACGTCTCAATACATCTCTGCGGGAAACTATATTTTTTAATATCTCTCAGACATCTTCCCTTTCTCAGCTTTTTACTATGCGATCTTGTGCTTTGGATGTCATATTCTTCTCTCAAGATCAGTTTCTCATTATCCACTTGGTCCATTCCGTTGATCAATTTATAGACTTGTATCAGGTCTCCTCTCTCCCTTCTTTGTTCCAAGGTTGGTAGATCCATAGTCTTTAGTCTCTCCTCATATGTCATCCCTTCAAGTTCTGGGACTATTCTTGTAGCCATTTTTTGTAGCCTCCAATTTTCTTATGTGTTTCTTTTTATGAGGGATCCACACTACTCCTGCATATTCCAATCTAGGTCTTATTATAGTATTTATCAATTTCTTCATCATTTCTTTGTCCATGTATTGAAATGCTACTCCAATATTCCTCAGCAAATTATATGTTTCTCTAAAATTTCTATCAATATGGCTTACTGGTTGATTGTTTTCTTCCATCATCACTCCTAAGTCCTTTTCCTTTTTGACTTTCTCCAGTTCTACACCATCTCCCATCTTATAGATTCCCATAGGTCGTCTTTCACTCTTTCCCATTTCCATGACATGGCTTTTGTTCACATTGAATTCCATTTCCCACTTCTTACTCCATTCCCAGATCTTATTTAGGTCTTCTTGCAGTATTTCACAATCCTCCTTTTGCTTTATAACTCTGCACAGTTTTGTATCATCCGCAAACAAATTTATGTAGCTGTTCACTCCTTCTGGCATGTCGTTAATATAAATGAGGAAAAGTATTGGTGCCAATACTGACCCCTGTGGCACTCCGCTTTCTACTGCTCTCCACTTGGACTTCATATCTTTAACTACCGTCCTTATTTCTCTCCCCCTCAAATAATTTTCTATCCATCTCAATGTGCTTCCTTTTAAGCCACCCTTCTCCTCTAACTTCCATAGTAATCTTGCGTGTGGCACTTTGTCAAACGCCTTTTTTAAATCCAAGTAGATGCAGTCAACCCATCCCTCTCTCTCTTGTACTCTATCAACTATTCTAGAATAGAAACTCAATAAATTAGTTACACAAGACCGTCCTTTTCTAAAACCAAATTGGCTATTTGATATTAATTTGTTGTCTTCAAGGAACTCGATCCATTGTTTCTTTATTATTCTTTCACACATCTTGCATATTACACTAGTTAGTGATACCGGTCTGTGTGTGTGTGTGTGTGTGTGTGTGTGTGTGTGTGTGTGTGTGTGTGTGTGTGTGTGTGTGTGTGTGTGTGTAATTCACCTCGGTTGTCTGCTGGTCACCCAGCCAGTCTTCCCTATTACTGAGTGAGCTCAGAGCTCATAGACCGATCTTCGAGTAGGACTGAGACCACATCAACACATAACACACACCGGGAGAGCGAGGCCACAACCCCTCAAGTTACATCCCATACCCATTTACTGCTAGGTGAACAGGGGCCACACATTAAGAGGCTTGCCCATATGCCTCGCCACTTACCAGGACTCGAACCCGGCCCTCTTGATTGTGAGTTGAGTGTGCTAACCACTATCCTACGCGGTGTGCGTGCGTGTGTGTGTGTGTGTGTGTGTGTGTGTGTGTGTGTGTGTGTGTGTGTGTGTGTGTGTGTTTTGAGAGAGAGAGAGAGAGAGAGAGAGAGAGAGAGAGAGAGAGAGAGAGAGAGAGAGAGAGAGAGAGAGAGTTAGTTGAATGTGTGTGAGTAATGAAACAGTAGTAACAGTTGTCCAGTAGATGATAGTGAGAGTCAGATCTTATTTACACATTGCTAAATCCACTACAAGATATTCATGACTAACTCTAATGAAAAATTTCATTGAAAAATAGTTTTAAAGTGTTAAATCAGCAAGAATTGTAAAAGGTCAGACATTTAATTGGAAACTTTTTAAAGTTTGTCATGAAGCAATATATCCTCAAGGTTTTTTAAAGTAAAAATATTGACGAATCTAAATACTGTAGTTCTAAGTTTGTCTCAGAAAAGTGTTATACTGTCTGTCAGAATTATGAAAGGCAAAATAATAAAGGTGAAGCTAGTTTTGAGTTTGTTTCAGCAAAGTTTTATTATTTTTTTTACTGGAAACTGATCTTAAGAGCATTATAGAAAAATTTTTACCTGCTAGAATAATGAATGACAAAATTTTTTGTTTGAAACAAGCTTTTAATGTGTTCCTCAGCAAAGTGTTTTATCTTGAATTTCAAAGGCTAAATATTGAATGGAAAAATTTGTCAACATAACATCATAGTTGCAAGAATTGTAAAAGCAGAATAATAAATTGAAAATTAGTTTAAAGTCTCTTGGCAAAGTCTGGTATCAGTAATGACTTTTTAGCAAAATTTTAAATGTGAAGCTGCACAAAGTTATCTTTTAAAATGAGTGAAGAGTGTCACTGATGGTAAGAAAGTGACTATTGTTGTGAGCTTGATACTACAGTGTGTAGACTGCAGTGTGTTTCACTGTCTGATCTGCTGCAGTCTCTGACAAGACAGCCAGACGTTACCCTACGGAACGAGCTCAGAGCTCATTATTTCCGATCTTGGGATAGGCCTGAGACCAGGCACACACCACACACCGGGACAACAAGGTCACAACTCCTCGATTTACATCCCGTACCTATTCACTGCTAGGTGAACAGGGGCTACACGTGAAAGGAGACACACCCAAATATCTCCACCCGGCTGGGGAATCGAACCCCGGTCCTCTGGCTTGTGAAGCCAGCACTCTAACCACTGAGCTACCGGGCGTGTGTGTGTGTGTGTGTGAGTCTTAGGAAGGGATGTGTTTTGTAGCAAGAGACTAGACCAACACTGTACTCTCACAAACAGAGACTGCCTTTCCCTTTCATACACAGTCTACAAGTATTGATACATATATTATATCCTGTCTAACATTGTTTGGTTCATGGTGATGCAATGGACAAGCCCTCCATCCCACAGTTTACCACTATTAGGAAAGACTACTGCTCCCTTTCCTATACTTGTCCATGTGATGTCCTTTAGATTAATGAAATCCATATCATTTAGTGTGAGCCTTGCAAGAAAGAGGTGGTGGAGATCAGCAAGTATCCATTTAAGCTCTTGGAAATTATCACTAGCTACTATTAGTGTGAGTCCAACAGTAGAGAGGTTGTGATTGTAAGGACCATTAAACTGAATCATAATCAGTTGATGTAAGTCAGCAAGTGTAGTGGAGGTCAGGAAGTGTTCATGAAACTCATGTATTATCAGATACAGTAATTCTCACTGAGTTGTTGACATTTCCACTACACTCAGATCAATACAAGCTACTGGAAGAACACTGTAAGTACATATGTGTACTGTGCAATTAAATACCAATAGTTGTGGCAATACTTTATTTATTGAGAACATGTATATATACTGTCCTGTATGTTCATCTGTTTCTGGAATTTTCTTGGGTTGTATTTTGTCTTATTACAAATATATAGCAATATTGAGTAACTTTGTGACTATGATCGAGTAACATGTATTATAGCACATTCTTATGCTTTGTTTAGTCTTCATGCATTATAGGCTCATGTGAGTTGAGTAAAAGGAAGGGATTGTGAAATATGGCAAAAAAATAAATAAATAAATAAAAAAAAAAAAACGAAATTGTTTCAGGAACAAGTCTCCATCTGTTTTAGTAGTTATATTCATCCTAATCTCACTGAAACAAGCCGTTCAAATCATATAATTCAAGCTAGGTAGCAATTACTTTTCATTTCAGTGTTATGAGAATATGCCAATGCGCTTGTATATATCCATGCTTCATAATTAGTTCATGAAAATGTAAGTAATTAAGTTGGTCTGGCTGCTTAAGACATTTATTTACATCTTATACTTTGTTTACGGCATCTTAATACACCATATTAGCTTTACGGTAAAATGAATCAGCTGATGGGAGAATATGTGGGAGAGAAAGAAGATTAAAGGAGAGCGCAGCGCCGAAGAGATTAATGCCTGGGAGTGAAGAGTGCCAAATTAAGGTAAGAGAAAGAGTGACTGTTTTAGAGTTACCTTTGTGTGTGTGTGTGTGTGTGTAGAGAGAAAGAGAGAGAGAGAGGAATATAGTTTGGTAAAGAATTCACTACCTAGGTAGTTATAATGTTGAAAAATGTATAGTGTGCTTAGTTATAAGGATAATCAATAATAACAAAAAAAGAAGAACGAATGAATAAGTATGTAGCAGGTAGGTAAATGAAAAAGGATAACAGGTACCATTACGGTAGGCAACAACACATAGAAAATGAATAAATAAATAAATATATTAAAGGAAGGAAAGAAGAAGAATAATGCAATTATCAATCAATTAATCAACCAGCCAGAAAGGAGTTAGTTACATACAGGAAGGTGAATCAGGCGAGGCCGAAGGATGGTGTGTCGAAGTGTCCAAGTGTCGCATTCCACAATGTTTAATGTTTATCGCGCGGGCCGCGGTGGAGTCTGACTGTCTGAGGCCGAGCTGTAAGCATTGAGCCTAAGCAGGGATGAGTGTGGGGGCGTGTGGACTGTGGGGAGTGAAAGCAGATGGTAAATATGAGATTTTATTCAGTACTTTCATATTTATCTCTTTCCTAATGTTTAATGGCAAGGTTGTATCTAGAAATGCCTTATTTTCGGTTGTTTTCCCAATTTACCTATTGACTTGTTTCTGGTTTACAGGTCCAGCCTGACACTGCATGACAGTCGTGGTGGTCCACCGCTGTCTGACACTGACAATCGTGGTGGTCCACCGCTGTCTGACACTGACACTCGTGGTGGTCCACCGCTGCCGGACATTGACATTCGCGGTGGTCCACTGCTGTCTGACACTGACAATCGTGGTGGTCCACCGCTGTCTGACACTGACAATCGTGGTGGTCCACCGCTGCCGGACATTGACATTCGCGGTGGTCCACTGCTGTCTGACAATGACAATCGTGGTGGTCCACCGCTGCTTGACACTGACAATCGTGGTGGTTCACCGCTGCCTGACACTGCATGACAGTCGTGGTGGTCCACCGTTGCCCGTTGGTGTGGACTCGTGGTGTGCCTGTGTAACATGTTTATTTAGTCTTCTAAACAGTTTGATGTCCTTCAACTTGAAGTATATCCAAATATAAGGGCTTCATCAAGAGTCAATAAGGAGCTTATGTAGTTCTGTTTTGAATTTTTTTATTCTGCATTCTGTGTTGCATTTTATGTGTTTGGGGAGTGAGTTAAATATGGGTGGTGCATCATACATGTGCCAGGCTGGCTGCCAGAACTGATTGCATTCTCCTTGGTGCTTGAGTTGTGTAGATGAAGGACTGAAAGAATGATTCTATTAAATCATGAATGTAATGTGACCAGTTTTGCCTCACTAGATATTGAATATAAGAATAGATGATGGCTTAATGCCTCACTGAATATGGAAGGGGAGATGCAGGGTATCCAGAATATTTCCAGCAGTGTGTAGACTTATGATGAACGACATAGCTACTGTAGATGCTTACTTAGGCTGGCTTGTTCTGATCTCTGCCAAAACCAATGCTTATGACATGATGCAGAACAGAACTCTGGCATAACTCAAGGACTTCTTTATTTCCATGACAGGCCAGGATGACAGAGAAGCCGGAGCTGCTTGGAGAGACGCTGACCCGCCACTACCGGCTGTCATGTGAGTTGTTGGGCAGTTACCCTGTACCACACTTCACCCACCAGCTCTCTCGGGGCAGCCTGGACCTTCACCTGGACACCGTTGACTTGGACCACCTGGAGGTGTTGTGCCACACTCTCAAAAACAAAGTTTCGCCTTCTTCTCTCAGGATCAGTGTGCCAAAGGCCAATGAAGGTGTGCTGAGTGTGTGTGTTTGCCAATACATTAGACTTAGAGACTCAATACTCGAACTTAACTTGTTCCAAATGGCTGTCCGAGTATTAAAAGTTTGACTATTGATGGTACCTATGAATCAGGTAATTCATTCCAGCCATTGCCAAATCCAAGTTTAGAAAACAGTAGCAGTTTAGTTTTGCTGTCGGCGCTAGCACTGATGCACAGAAGCAAGGTTAGCCTATCTTTGATGGGCTTGTGTCCTGGCAAACACTTTTCTTCCTTTGTGATATAGGTCTTGTTTGATAGTTTTTTTTTTTTCCAAAACAGGCCACTTTTATCACAATTAAAGATCTGTTGTGGGTTTAAGTGCTCCTTATCCACAAATTTCTTAAATTCGGGCACAAATTTCTCAGCGGCAACTCTGTCAGCACTTGTGGCCTTACCGTGCCTCACAACAGAATGAATTCCAGTTCTTTCCTTGAAATTCCCAAACCACCCCTTACTTGCTTTAAAATCATCATTGGAGTCAGATGTAGTATCAGAAATAAGATCAAGATGCAGCAGCCTAGCCTTCACACAAATTATGCCCTCTGACAAAGTATCACCAGCCATCTGCTTTTCGTTTATCCACACAATCAACAATTTCTTCATTTCTTCCACTGCCGCAGGTCGCTTGAATTGCATTTTCACACCAATCTTTTAATGAGCTTCCCTTTTCAGTATTGTGGCTACTGTAGATTTAACCATACAGTACTCAGTAGTGGTAGATCGGTTATTCTTCCTCCTTTCTCGTATTTATCAATAATCTCCTTCCATTCGATGGTTGTCACTACATTCTTTCTTCTAGACTTATTCTCACCACTAACAAGCTTCTTCAGTGCCATTGTAAACTCCTAAATGAAAAAAAAAAAAACTCCAGAGAGAAAGCACAGGATAATGTTATTCTTATGGCTGCGGAGGATCAACTGGCTGCAGTGGCCAGCTGGTGGCGCGTGTAGGGTGGCACGAAGGTAAAGACCCTTTGTTTACAGCCACGTGGACGGACGTTCAACTAATAGGTATTTTTTTGAGTATTAGCTAAGTCAAACTTTTGTGTTTGACTATTGAAAAGTTAAATTATTTAGACGTTCCAGTTTTGAGTGTCTACTGTACTGTTGCTTTTTATTTGGCTTTTTATGTAAGAAGAACATTGGCCTAAGGCAACAGAAAGAAACAGAAAAGACCTGCTGAGATGCCTGTTCCAAATGAAGTACTAGTGTATTTACGTACTACTTAATACTTTGGTAATGATTTATTTCTCAGTTCCTAGATGTCAACTACCTACCCAGTTTAGTATTTGTTGGAGAAAATTATTAACTTATCAGCAATTTTATTGTGGCACTCTAATGTTAATTTGTCTCTCCCAGTGTCTGCAGTGGTGGCAAGGGTAGTGGAGCGTGCAGTGGAGGGTGTGGGGGTGTGTGTGGTGGCCTCCCTCACCCTCACTTTGCTGAGCCTGGATGGTGTGAGGCTTGCAGGCAGGATCCTCAAGCTGCTATGTGAGGTGAGGTGCTGACCGGTGCTGAGCGGTGCTGCCTCAGGAACACAGGTTTTTTTTTTTTTTTTTTTTTTTTTTTTTTTTTTTCCGGTAAGGCCTATAGCGCCTGTAGGCACACTTGAAGAGTGTATGGGAAGTGCTGTTCAGCTTCTGCCCATTAGTGGCGCAGGCAATTTTATTTATAGTGGTACTCATATTAGGGCCCATATCACTGCCCAAGCTCATCTTGAGTGTAACCACCTAGAACCTGGGTATCATGGTGACATGTAGGTAACTTTAAACCACTCGACAAATGGCAAAGTGTTTTAAGGCTGTACGTGGTGGGATTCAAACCTAGGCGTGGACGTCTGCCCGATCCCACCACCACCACCTTATCCACTACGCCACCGCCTCCCTAAGCTGCTACATAGACATGTCCTCCAAATTCTTATCTACTAGTCTTAATATCAATTACAAGATTTTGTTTTTCTGTACTGTAAATTTTAAAATTTTTGGGTCTTTCAGGAACTGGCCAGTCCCTTTATTACTTGAGAAAAATTTTGATCTATTTGTTATAACCCATTTATCCATGAGCCTCTTGTCCATTCTGTTTCAGGGACTAAGAAAGGCCCGTACTGTAAAGTCTCTAGTCATGAGGAACTGTAGTCTTGGAGACTCTGGAACAGAGAGTGTGTGTCAGGCAGTCAAGAATGTGCCCAGCATCACTCACCTGTCACTGGTCAACTGTGGGGTGGCAGAGAGAGGAGCCACTGCTGTCGCATGTCTCATAAAGGTACTTTATGGAAAATGCTGACCTGTTAAGCTTGAGTGATGAAGATACAAAACTTTGTAATCACCATAGTTGTTTGCTGGTCATCCAGCCGATGTTCCCTGTGTGGAAAGAGATCAGAGCTTGTACTGACCAGTCTGTGTGTGTGTGTGTGTGTGTGTGTGTGTGTGTGTGTGTGTGTGTGTGTGTGTGTGTATTTATCTAGTTGTATTTACCTAGTTGTAGTTTTACAGTGCCTGGGCTTTATGCTCGTGTGGCCCCGTCTCCATATCTACACTTATCCTATCTTACTTTAAAAGTGTGTGTGTGTGTGTGTGTGTGTGTGTGTGTGTGTGTGTGTGTGTGTGTGTGTGTGTGTGTGTGTGTGTGTGTGTGCTTCTGTATGCATGTGTATGTGTGTGTATTTGCCTTGTTGTGTTTACCTAGTTGTATTGTACAGGGTTCGAGCGGGGCTCATAGTGTCCAGTCGCCATATCTCCATTTATCTAGTTTTTCTTTAAAGTTATGCACACTATGTGCTGTGACAATTTCATTATCCAATGCATTCCGCTTTTCCACCTTTCTGTGTGGAAAACTGTATTTTCCAATATCCACACACAGGTTCATCCTGATCTTCTTTTCATGTCCTCTTGTCCTTCCATCTTCTTCCGTCAACAGTACCAGGTCTTCTTTGTCTATCTTTTCAATATCATTTACTATCTTATACATTGTTATTAGGTCCCCCTGTTCTCTTCTATCTTGTAAGGTTGGCAGTCCCATTTCCTTCAGTCGTTCTTCATATATGAGGTCCTTTAATTCTGGCACCATCTTTGTAGCAATCTTCTGTATCCTTTCCAGTTTTCTTATATCATTGTGTGTGTGTGTGTGTGTGTGCTTACCTAGTTGTATTTATCTAGTTGTAGTTTTACAGGGCCTGGGCTTTATGCTCATTTGGCCCTGTCTCCATTTCTACACTTATCAAATTTTTTTTTTTTAAACTATGCACACTCGTTGCTGACACCACTTTCTCACTCAAACTGTTCCAAGTCTCAACACATCTTTGTGGGAAACTATATTTTTTAACATCTCTCAGACATCTTCCCTTCCTCAGTTTCTTACTATGCAATCTTGTGCTTCTAATGTCATATTCTTCTCTCAGGATTAGTTTCTCATTATCCACTTGGTCCATTCCGTTGATCAGTTTATAAATTTGTATCAGATCCCCTCTCTCTCTTCTCTGTTCCAGGGTTGGTAGATCTATAGTTTTTAGTCTCTCCTCATATGTCATCCCTTTAAATTCTGGAACCAGTCTTGTAGCCATTTTTTGTAGTCTCTCCAATATCTTTATGCGTTTCTTTTTATGGGGGGTCCACACCACTCCTGCATATTCCAATCTGGGTCTTATTTTAGTACTTATCAGTTTCTTCATCATTTCTTTGTCCATATAGTGAAATGCTACTCCAATATTCCTTAGCAAATTATACGTCTCTCTGAAAATTCTATCAATATGGCTTACCGGTTGATTATTTTCTTCCATCGTCACTCCCAAGTCCTTTTCCTTTTTTACTTTTTCTAGTTCTACTCCATCTCCCATCTTATAGATTCCCACTGGTCGTCTTTCACTTTTTCCCATTTCCATGACATGGCTTTTGTTCACATTGAATTCCATCTCCCATTTTTTACTCCATTTCCAGATCTTGTTTTAAATCTTTCTGCAGTATTTCACAATCCTCTTTTTGTTTTATGACTCTGCACAGTTTTGCATCGTCCATAAACAGATTTATGTAGCTGTTCACTCCCTCTGGCATGCCGTTTATATTCATGAGAAAAAGTATTGGTGCCAATACTGACCCCTGTGGCACTCCGCTGTCTACTGCTCTCCACTTGGACTACATATCTTTAATTACCTTGTGTGTGTGTGTGTGTGTGTGTGTGTGTGTGTGTGTGTGTGTGTGTGTGTGTGTGTGTGAGATTTTCTTTACTTGACGATCAACACTTTTCCATATCAAAGTAATTCACCAGTTTTTCCATTTTTTTCATGCATTTCTTATACTGGTTTAGAGTTTTACAGTTTTGGATACTGTTAGCAGAATAACACAACACAGGAAGTAAGGAATGAGAGGTAGCATTATCAGGAAAGCTACATTACCTAATTATTGCCACGTCTCTTCTTGCAGCATCAGAGGCTGAATAGGGACAGTGCAATGTGGCAGGACACCCTCAGACAGAGGCAGCCCCACCTGGATGGCATGAAGGGTCTGCGTCGCCTTACTCTTAACATTAACCCAGCACTTGGAGATCAGGGTGTGGCTGCCATCACCGAGGCTCTCACCGAGGACCTCTGGATCAAAGGTGAGTGTGGCATGGTGCCATTGAGTAATGTACCAATGTTCAGCAGTAGGTACTTCACTCTTGATAATTTTCTTTAGAGTTTTGTCTCCAACTGAAGTCCTTTGGTATGTTGAGTATTTTTAATTGTTAGGTTTTGTAAGATGATGAGCAGGTCAGAGGTCTTGTGATTAAGGAAAATATAAAACACTGAATTGAATGGTGAAAGTTGCTTGACTCGCAAGCAATACTGTAGCCATATTAAATATCTTTTCTTATTTTGTAAGGTGTTGACCAGCCTCTGCTACATATGTATAAAGAAAAAATATAACAAATAGAGTTTTGTCAGACAAAATCAGTGCAGTTTTTACTCCAGTCACACACATGAATCTTAAGAGAAGGCAAGTGATCTAAGTCTCTGTAACAAATAAAACTAAGTGATGCTAAGTGTGATTCATGAATAGTTTAAGCATGAGTAACAAAAACTGAGTTAAAGTGGGTAAGAAAAACCTATTTGTGATAGCAGTGATACTCATACATGTGAATTTTAAGGAGCAACAAATAGTATGAGTCTTTTTTAACATAGCAGTGTTTCCATTAGCATTGGACCTGCAGCACTGTGGTGTGGGTACAGAGGGTGGTGCCTCAGTCCAGGCTCTGCTGCATGCCAACCAGACGTTGGAGGTGGTGGACCTTAGGAATAACCCCTTCCTGCCGGACACTGTGGTGGGGCAACTGGCCAGCCTCCTGCAGGGCCGATGCTCAGAGGTTAGCTCTCAGGTTAGAGCTTGGAAAACTGAGTGGCATTGGAGAATTTAGTATAATGTTTCATTCTTTATATATATATATATATATATATATATATATATATATATATATATATATATATATATATATATATATATGTGTGTGTACCATGTGGGCTTTTCACGGGAATTTATGGGCTAAAGGGGATACTTATTAAGGGTACCTCCTATTTCAAAGCCCACCTGCTAGGAAACCGTTGCCCCGAGTGAGGAAGCCCAACCTACACTCAGACCGTAGACAGGATTCGAACCCGTGCGCTTGGAGATCCCTCGGACCCCAAAGCAGACACGGATCCACTGTACCATGGTGGCCCCCCAAATTTTATAATTTGTCCAGGGATGTGATAGTTTACTGCAATAGTTCTTGTCATGTTGAATTAGTATGGTAGAAATTGGATGTTATTAGGGAGTTTGGTAGGAACTTTAGTTCTTTGATAATGTCTCCAGGGATTTTTTTTTTTTTTCCTCTCTCCCCAGAATGAGTGGAAGAAATTAAGTGTCATTTGTTTGTCCATGTTACATTAATTATATGAGTTATAATGTTTAGTTCTATTATTTTGTCTCCCAAGGATGTGTCAGTTTGGTTCAGTTGATGTTTTTTTCCTGCATGCATGTAGAAGAAATTGAGTATTACTGTACTTGTTTAGGCTATATCATATATATATATATTTTTTTTTATATGGTAAGGCCTATAGCGCCTGTAGGCACACTTGAAGAGTGTATTGGAAGCGCTGTTCAGCTTCCGCCCATTAGTGGCGCAGGCAATTTTATTTATAGTGGTACCCATATTAGGGCCCATATCACCGCTCAAGCTCATCTTCAGTGAAACAACCTAGAACCTGGGTATCATGGTGATATGTAGGTAACTTTAAACCACTCGACAAATGGCAAAGTGTTTTAAGGCTGTACGTGGTGGGATTCAAACCTACGCGTGGACGTCTGCCCAATCCCACGCTCACCACCTTATCCACTATGCCACCGCCTCCCTAAAGATAGGCTTATAATATTCAGTTCTCATTATTTTCTTTACTGCTAGTTAATTAATCATGAAGACTGCATTTGGGGTGACATGTATGTCTGTAATAGATAGAAAGATAGATTGTGGATTATTGAAGTGTCAGTGTGCAGTGCTTTATACCAGTTGTACCTAATGGTTCTTGTATACCCTCCTTTCCCTAACACACAGTATAGCTGGCTCAGGACCTCAGAATTGGAGGAGAAAGAGGAGGCCGTGTTGGGTGATGGCTATCGGCAAGGAGGCAAACCAGGGTACAGGGGTAGTGGAAGGATCATGAAGACCAGGAAGGGCAAGCAGGTCCCTCACGTACATCCCAGCAAAAGACCCACACCTCCCTCCCAGCTGGGTGTGCCTTGGAGGGTGGAGCACAGGCTGTATGAGAGAAGGTGTCAAGTTGTTGTGTTGTGTGTCTAGCTGAGTTAATCTTTGATATCTCTAGGTATGAGTTTTGATGATGATGTAGATATCTTGTTTCTAATTGTTTCTGTCTGTTTCTGGCTTGATCTCTTCTGAATGTTTTTTTGTGTATATGTGTTATTCTAATGGAAATAACTTATTTTTTATTGTGTTTATATTTTTAGCTCTGTCATTTCTTGATATTTCCTTCTCTGACTTTGATCCTTATGAATATAATTTGTAGGATTAATTTCAGTTGATATTCAGATTCTTGTGTGAATAATTCTGTTGATTGTAATGTATGATTTAGAAAGAAGCAATCTGTTATTCTTTACAAACTTATATTATGCTTATTTTTGGTACACTTTTCTTATATCATATATTGAATGTGTTTTTGTTAATTTTCAGGGAGGGACTGGCAGCAGGGGCCATGGTGAAAGGGTACAGCAGGGAGTGGGAGGGTGGTGGGGAAGCCAAACCTCTCTCCAATGAGCCTGTTCCTGAGGCAGATATCAAGAAGATGAGGTACTGAGTCATCTGATTTAAAATGTTTGTTTGTTCAAGGATCAGAGATTAAGGTAGATGATTCTGTGTACCTTCTCTGTGTGTATAGTGTGAAGGAAAACCATCTTAGGCCAACCTGAGGCAGTTGTGAATGAGATGAAGTACGAAGGCAACTGCTTCAAAAATTTATCCAATGATCAGAAGTTAAGATGAATGATTTAGTGTAGCTTTCCATTGCAAAGTCTGAATCATTAACAACAAAATGATGAGAACCAATTTAATTTGGCAATTTTATAATCCATTATGTTTGTCATGCCTGTTCTTTGTAATTATCCAGTTTTTTCTTGTATCCTTGTTAGTGTAAGCAGTGAGAATAGAGATCCAGAGCATTGATAAGGATAGGGAAGAATGGTAAAAAGAATAATAAGGTTATTGGTGAACCCTCAGGAAGAAACTACAGCTTTGAAAGATGAAATACTGTATAAAGAAAAACCAGTAGAAGAAACTAGACTGTAAACTGGTAGAATTAGAATAATAAGAACAGGGATGAATTGAAGTTAAGAGTAAGGCTATCTATCAGTGATTAAAGATAATATTTGTCATCTTCAGAAAGAAACTGCAGCTATACAGGAAGAAATACCAGAAGGAACGTGAGCAGAGGAAGAAGTTGGAACATAAGCTGTCCCACATACAGAGACAGCTGCAGGGCCTTCACACACTGGATGAGGCCACACTCACCCACATTGAAGAGTGCTTCCTTAAGTTCCACATCTTCCTCTCCATGATGCACCACTCTGGGTGAGTCTGTCTATACTGTTGACATCTTTTTATTTATGTAAGAAGGGGAAGCTGGCCAAGGGCAACAACAAAAAAATAAAAAAATAAATGGGAGGGAGGGCAACTTAGTTACCTTGATCCAAGAGAGTTAGCCAAAAGAAATGGATAAATGTCTTGAAACCTCTCCTGAATAAGGTCACATCATAGGAAGTTGGAAATACAGAAGCAGACAGGGAGTTCCAGAGTTTACCAGGGAAAGGTATGAATGATTGAGAGTACTGGTCAGAGGGAGGAGGATACGGAGGGACAAGCCCAGAATCTTCCAAGGTAGTGTTATTAGCTGAAGTTAGAGAGTAGGGTTTAGCTTTAAAGACATGTGATGACAGTGGTGCCATCAGAATTAAATAAAGGAGGGAAAGATGAAGAAGTAAAGTTTGTGGAGATGATTTTGGCCAGATGCCAGAAGTCTCAAGTGGAGTTGGAGTCATTCACTAGCCTTCCTCCTCTGACAGCCAGCAACCTATCCCTTCATCTCATAGCAGTGACAGCAAGCAGGGAGGTGATGGAAGGCTGGAGAAAGCAGTATGTGAATCAAGATTTTGATATTTTTTTATTAATGAAAGAGTGTTTGACAAGTTAAAGAATAGATTTGGCATGATTCCAGGTAGATATATAAAGCACATGAGATTCAGGTGAAGGAAAGATCAAGTATTTTTTAGGCAACCTCTTTTTCAAGTATAGCATGAGAACATGCCATGTTAAACTAAGGTTTGAAAGGTTTAGGGTGAGAAAAAGAGGCAGGAATGTAAGTCTCCATGCCAGACACTATTACTTCTGTTATATGTACAGCACACAGAGATGGGTCTCTGACACAGAAGCAGTAGTCATTCCAAGGAAAATCAGCAGAATACCTGTTTTGGTTTAGTTTGATATATACTTACTGATGTATTTTGCTATTTGTTTATTTGCTTATTCATTTCTTTATTTAGGAGTAGTTTTGTTGTGTAGGAGGGGTAAAAGATGAAGGGACTAAGATATTGGTGTGAATGAGTATGAGTGTGAGAGCTGTACGTCTTGTCTTGGCTTTCCTTGTTTTGAGTCAGAGACTCTTGGTGTATGTATGTATTTGATTGACTTCATTTCATTTGCTTTGGCTTGTCTTTAGGAAGAAAACATGTGGTCTTCATCAATATCTTTATTGTGCTTTTTTGCATTTATTTTATTAGTGACTTCCTATACCTGAACTTCTCTTCAATCATCATAACTTTGCTGAACACATCTTCAACATCCATTTCAGAGAAGACTCTCTGTCATCATCGTCTGGTGGTGTCAGTCCATCTTATCACCTACCTATGGAACCAAGTAAGACCCAAACTCACCCAGACAGCATGCTTCTCTCAGGAAACTTATCCTTCCTTCCATCATCCACAATACCTATTCCTGTGGTCATTCACCAGCCTTCCTCCCCTGACAGCCAGCAGCAACCCATCCCTGCATTGCATACCAGTGACTGCAGGCAGGGAGGTGATGGAATGCTGGAAAAGGTAGTATGTGAATCAAAACTGTCAAATAAAAGGAAGAAAGAGAAGTTGAATGCTACCAGACCTGAGAAGAATTTTGTTGGTCAAGGCCACACATCTGGGAGTGAAGTACAAGAGAGGAATGACACAGGAGTTACTTCAGAAATCATGATATCTAGTCAGTCTAGAAACGTATCATCTTCATCCACACACGGCCAGCTGGCAAACAAGGAAGATGTAGGAGAGGAAACAATGCTAGATAGAGATATGGATGAGGGAGTGACTACTAAGATAAAGAATAGTAAATGCAAGAGTGAAGATTTAAGCAACAAAGGTAGTGATTCTGTGGCCTATTCAAGTCCACTGAAAGAGAAAGAGATACAGAAGAGAACACAGTTTAATGGTAATACTCATCAGGATATTGGTGACTTCAAAAAGACTGCCAAGGAACAAAAACTAATAATTTCATCTAGCAGTGATTATGTTGCAGTAAGAGTGGAATCTGGGACCAAAGAGAATAAAGGAATTAATGAGGAGTGGAATAATGAGAAGACTGATGAACATGCCAATGGAATATATGGAAAGAGAATCCTATCTGTGAGAGAAGATGAAGAGCTTGAGACAGAAGTGCAATCTCAGGAGCTTTCATTTCTAAACAAAGTCATGGAGATCCACACTCCACAAGGACTCTTAGAAGGTAACTGGCATGAAGAAGAGAAGTCTGAGAAGGAAATGCTTTATTTAAAACCAGAGAGCCAAGGATCAGAAAAAAGTCAGTCACCCATCACTTTAAAGAATAAGATCTCTAAAGAAGGACAACTACTCCAGAAAACTCCCTCAAGTCACCTGTACCAAGAATGCCCAACACCAAACGATGAGAGAGCTGAAGAACCATTGTACCAACACATACTAGACTATCAAGAATCATCAGGTAGCTCCTCTCCATCAAGTCAGTCATTCTCAAGCCAGTCACCTCCCAGCCAATCACCAAGAAAAGCTCATCCAATACCAAGATGCCAGTTACCTCAGAGAAGCAAGTCTCCACAGAAACAGTCTCCTAAGAAAAGCAGATCATCTAGGAACAAACCACTGGGAATACAGGGCAACGAGGTCAGTGAGACAGATGATGACAAAATGAGGAATTTGAGTGTGTGGCTGCAAGGACGAGTACAAGGGAGAGGCACCACATCCTCTTCCTCCTCTGTGTCCATCAGTGAGCACCTGCAACACTCACACACATCCTGGACCAAGAGAAAGGTTTGTCAGGAGGAACGAGCAAAGGAGGAGGAGGAGGAGGATGGGGAAATGGAGGAGCTGCCAGGTGGAAGCGAGATTGACTTAAGTGATTGTGAAGATCTGAGTCTCTCCGGCCTCACGTTGAGTAACACTTCTATTCCTGAGGATGTAAACACAGGTGGTGAAGAGGATTTTTAGACTCCAAGCAAGGGATTTTAAGACAGTCTTGCATGTTCTTGAGGGCATTTTAAGACAATTTGGCATGTTTTTATGGTATTTTAAGACATTTGGCATATTTTGATGGCATTTGAAGAAATTTAGGCTATGATAATACCATTTTATTGACATTAGGAAGGGTGTATGGAGGTCATAAGATTAATGGGCACAGTCTTCATTATTTTAATCGCCCACATGAGTTTGTGAAGCAAGTGTTGGATTCTCAGGACAAAGATGCAGTGTGCTTGTTAAGAGATTCACTCAGTGCTCGCTCACTCATTCACTTACTGGGCTCAGAGCGAATGAAGAATGTGCATTGAAGTAAATATTGCTGCTTGTGTGTCAGACAAACACCTTACTCTCTCACCAACACGGCTTCCAAGGCCACAAAGATCACTGGCAGGGTTTTCAAGAGTGTTTCTCCAGTTAATATTGCAGAAATGTTGTCACTGCCTCTAGAACCATAAAAACACCATTAAAAATGCTCTATTCTCCACCATGACTATTTTCCAAGGCCAGAGATGATTGGCAGGGTTTTCAAGAATATTTCTCCAGTTAATATTGTAGAAATCTTGTTACTCTCTCTAGAACCATAAAAACACCCTTAAAAATGCTCTATTCTCTCACCACAACTGTTTTCCAAGATCACAGAGATGACTGGTGGGATTTTCAAGACTGTTTCTCCAGTTAATAATATAGAAATTTTGTCATTCTGCCTTTAGAACTGTAAAAAACATTCTTCAAAACGGTTTATTCTCTTACTACGGCAATTTTCCAAGGCCACAGATGACTGGCGGAGTTTTCAAGAGTGCTTCTCCAGTTAATATTGTAGAAATCTTGTCACTCTGTCTCTAGAACCATAAGAAGCACACTTAAAATGCTTTATTCTCTCACTTTGACTATTTTCTAAGGCCACAGAGATGATTGGTGGGGTTTTCAAGAGTGTTTCTCTAATTGGTGCTTCTATGTGAGTGTTGTAATGGAGTGAAAGTATTGGGTTTTGTTATCTTAGAATAGTGGGTCCCAAAGTTTCTCAGTGTATTATCCAATTTAACCCCTTGAGTACTATGATACATTTCCATATTCCTTGTGGTGACTGGTGATTTTATACAGCTTCACAAACTTATGTGGGGATTAAAACAGTGAAGACTGTGGCCATTAATCTTCTGACATATATAGACCTTTCCTAATGTCAATAAAATGGTCTAATGGTACACAAAACTCAAGATAAAAATGTGTCCCAGTACTGAAGGGGTTAAATTAGTGAAGACTGTGGCCATTAATCCTCTGATGTTTATAGATCTTTCTTAATGACAATGAAATGGTCTAATGGTACACAAATCTCAAGGTAAAAATGTCTCCTAGTACTGAAGTGGTTAAAATAGTGAAGACTGTGGCCATTAATCTTGTCACCTCCATAAACCCTCGCTAATGTCAATAAAATGGTCTAATGGTAGACAAAACTCAAGGTAAAAATGTTAGTGTGTGTGTGTGTGTGTGTGTGTGTGTGTATTTACCTATTTGTGTATTACAGGGCCCGAGCTAAGCTCTCTGTGTCCTGTCTCCTTGTCCATTCCTGTCATATCTCTCTTTCATCTGGTTGACACACGCCGCATCAACGACATCACTACTCAGTTTATTCCACTTATCAATGCTACGATGCGGGAAACTGTATTTTCTCACGTCATTTAGACAGATGTCCTTTATTAGTTTTTTTCCATGTCCTCAGAGATGATTACTTGTGGTCACCTTTATCAACTCTCTATCCAGTATGTCAATCTTGTTCACCAATTTATACATAGTTATCATGTCTCCTCTTGTTCTTCTCTCTTCTAATGTGGTCAACCCCAGCTGTGTGTGTGTGTGTGTGTGTGTGTGTGTGTGTGTGTGTGTGTGTGTGTGTGTGTGTGTGTGTGTGTGTGTACCTATTTGTATTTACCTATTTGTGTATTACAGGGCCCGAGCTAAGCTCTCTGTGACCTGTCTCCTTGTCCACTCCTGTCATATCTCTCTTTCATCTGATTGACACACACCGCATCAACGACATGACTGCTCAGTTTATTCCACTTATCAATACTACGATGCAGGAAACTGTATTTTCTCACGTCATTTAGACAGATGTCTTTTATTAGTTTTTTTTCATGTCCTCAGAGGTAATTACTTGCGGTCACCTTTATCAATTCTCTGTCCAGTATGTCAATCTTGTTCACCAATTTATACATAGTTATCATGTCTCCTCTTGTTCTTCTCTCTTCTAGTGTGGTCAGCCCCAGCTTCCTCAGTCTTTCCTCATAGTCTAACTCCCTGAGTCCTAGTACCATCTTTGTTGCCAGCCTCTGTACCCTTTCCACCTTCTTCACATTTTTCTTCATATGCGGTGACCAGATGCAAGCTGCATATTCTAACTGGGGTCTTATTAAGATGCATAATATCTTCTTCATCATTCCTTCATCTAGGTAGTAGAATGAAAGGCCAATATTTTGGAGCATGTTATATGTTTTCCAAAATATCTTGTTAATGTGTTTCTCTGGTGACAAAGTGTTTTGCACGGTTACTCCTAAGTCTTTCTCCTCATTGGTCTCTTCAATCTTCTCACCACCCAGCCTGTAATCCCTGTTTGGTCTGTATCTACTTCTTCCCATTTTCATAATATGGCTCTTGTTTATATTGAATTCCATCTGCCACTCTTTACTCCACTCATATATTTTATCAAGATCTTCCTGTAACTTGTTACAATCTTCCACATTCTTTACTCTCCACATAATTTAGGTATCGTCCGCAAACATATTCATGTAACTGTCAATTCCTACTGGCATATCATTAACATAAATAAAAAACATGATGGGACCAAGCACTGACCCTTGTGGAACTCCACTGGTTACCTTCTTCCAATCGGACTTCCTTCCCTTCACCACTGTTCGCATTTCTCTTCCCACTAAGTAATTTTCCATCCATTTTGCTAGTTTATCACTTACTCCTCCAATTTTCTTTAGTTTCCACATCAGTCTATTGTGTGGCACTTTCTCAAAGGCCTTTCTCAAGTCCAGGTAGATAGCATGCACCCATCCCTCTCTATGTTGTAGTATGTCAGTCACTCTTCAATAAAAACATAATAGATTGGATACACACGATCTTCCTTTTCTGAAACCAAACTGCCTTTCACTCAGAATGTTTTCACTTTCTAAATACTCACTCCACTTAGCTTTAATTACTTATTCACATACCTTGCACAATATACTAGTCAACGATACTGGTCTGTAATTTAATGGTTCCATTCTACTACCATTTTTATATATAGGCACAATGTCAGCTCTTTTCCACTCTTTCGGGACTAATCCTGTTCGTATGGAGGTTTCCACAATATCAAATATGTGGTTCAACAATTGATCCTTACATTCTTTTAGCAACCTCCCAGATATGCCGTCAGGCCCCATTGATTTATTGATATCCAGATTGCTTATAATTTTCCTTACATCTTCCTTAGTAACCATGATGTCCTGCATTTGCTTTATCTCCGTTGGCCCTTCTCCTATAAAATACTCCTCCTTTGTAAACACTTTGCAAAAGTTGTCGTTCAAAATTTCAGCTATATCTCCAGCATCCTCATATACTACTTCCCCATTTTTTACTTTTTCTATTGCCTCCCTTTTGTTTAGTTTTTCATTTATGAATTTGTAAAACATTTTAGGGTCACTATCACAGTTTTCCACCACTCTCTGTTCATATTCCTTTTGTACTGTTCTCCTTACTTCAACATATCTATTCCTTTCTGTGTTGTAAACTTCTCTTGATAATACATTACTGTTTTTCTTAAGTTTCTTCCATGCCTTTTCTTTGCTCTTTTTTGCTTCTTCACAATTTCTATTAAACCACTGTTTATTATTTAAAGTCCTCTTTCTGTGATATGGCACAAACCTCTTCACAGCAGAGTTATATAAATCCATAAATTTATCGTATTTCAATTGCATATCTCCTTCCTGGTATACCACAGTCCAGTCAATTTCATTAAAGAACTCCCTCATATGGTTATAATTTGCTCTAGTATAATTTAATTTTTCCTCCCTGTGTTCCACAATCCTATCTGTGCTTATTTCCGTATCCAGCTTAAAGTTTAGGACATCATGGTCGCTTTTTCCCAAGGGACATTCATCCTCAATTTCTTCTTTTAAGGAGATGCCCCTGGTAAATACCAAATCCAACCTTGCTGCAACATCTTGTCCCCTGCACCTTGTTGGTGATCTCACCCACTGTGTCATCAAGTTATTTGTTGCTATCTTTAACAATTCTTCTGCCCACTCACAACCATTCACCACTTCGTAGTCTTCCCACACTATTTCTTTGCAATTAAAGTCTCCAACTATCATCACTCTATCCTTTCTGTTGAGTTCTTGCTTCATTCTGTCTAGAGTATTTCTCATCACCATTTGGTACTGTTCATATTCCCAAGCACTGGTTCTGAGTGGTATGTATACTGTTATAATATTAATGTCCCTCTTGCCATCTGTTATAAGCATACTTATCACTTCTTCATTTCCTTTACTATAGTTCACCTCCTTCACTATCAGATCATCCATTATACCACCACCACCTTTATTTTTTCTATCATTTCTCCATACCCTGTAGTGTGTGTGTGTGTGTGTGTGTGTGTGTGTGTGTGTGTGTGTGTGTGTGTGTGTGTGTGTGTGTGTATTTACCTAGTTGTATTTACCTACTTGTAGTTTTACAGGGCCTGGGCTTTATGCTTGTGTGGTCCCGTCTCCATATCTACACTTATCCAATTTTTCTTTAAAACTATGCACACTCGTTGTGTGTGTGTAGGTGTGTGTTTATTTAAAATGTATTGTTTTCATGTGCATTATTACTATTTGATTGTTTATAGTATTGCTCTCTCTCTCTCTCTCTCTCTCTCTCTCTCTCTCTCTCTCTCTCTCTCTCTCTCTCTCTCTCTCTCTCTCTCTCTCTCTCTCTCTCTCTCTCTCTCTCTCTCTCTCTCTCGTCTCTTTATTTTTTCTATGTATACAATAGTACAGTAAATACAAGAGCAAGTTGCATCGTACATTACATACACTTAGCAACTTTAAATAACTAAAGGGCCATTTTTAGTGCATCCTATTTAAAAGTTAAAACTCTTTAACTGTCCTGCCAACACAAAAATCAGTCATTAATAGTTTTCTTGAACTCCTGCAGTGAGCAGTCACTTAGATCCACCTGTATGGCTAGAATAATGTTCCACCATCCTACGTAGGTATTCACAAACTGTCACTGTTCTACAGCAGGGCTGCAGGAGTTCCTTTTCGGGTGAGGGTGACGGCTCGGGTGTGGACTTGAACCAGTTGGGGTGGCTGCTGGAGTGCCTCTAGATGGCTCACGTGACACACGTGCATCTTGTACATGACGGTGATTCCCACCACGTCCCTCCAGTGTTGAAAAGTGTGGAGGCGTGGCTCCTGGTTAGTGTTATTGCCTTTAATAAGTCGCGCAGCCCTCTCCTGCACTTTATCCAAGAGAGCAAGGTGCGTGCGGGCCGCGCCTCCCCACGCCAGGCAAGCGTACTCCAGCGAGGATCTAACTTGAGCTTTATACAGAAGCTCTAGGCCCTCACTGTCCAGGAGCCATGATATCCTCCTCAGAGAGGTCAGCTTCCCCGATGCCTCTCTGGCAAGCCGCTCAATGTGCATCCTGAAGGTGAGCTCGCGGTCATAGGTGACCCCCAGCACCTCCACCTCGTCTTGCGGTGTTAGTGTCTCCCCACTGAAGTCGAGTTGGAGGCAATGAGCAGCTTCATCTTTTGCGGGGCAGATCTCACTTGCCACTCACTGCCTCAGGCTGTGATGTGGCTCATCGTGCTGCTGAGTTGGGACATCGCTGCGGCTTCTTCCCTGGGGCCAAAGCTATGGGTCAGCGTGATTTCGTGTGCAGTGGAGTGGGCGGCAGAGAAATGGGTGATATAAGATGATGGTGTGTCATGTCCTGTCTTATTTCAGTCCAGCCTGGTCTATCCCAGTGTATCCCAACCTCTCCTAGTGCCTCCCAGCCTCTCCCAGTGCAACACAGCCTCTCCCAGTGCCTCCCAGCATCTCCCAACCTCTCCCAGTGCATCACAGCCTCTCCCAGTGCATCCCAGCCTCTCCCAGTGCCTCCCAACCTCTCCCAGTGCATCCCAGCGTCTCCCTCTGTGTGTGTGTGTGTGTGTGTATTTACCTAGTTGTATTTACCTAGTTGTAGTTTTACAGGGCCTGGGCTTTATGCTCGTGTGGCCCCGTCTCCATATCTACACTTATCCAATCTTACTTTAAAAGTGTGCACACTCGTTGCAGACACTACTTCTTCATCTAAACTGTTCCACGTCTCAATACATCTCTGCGGGAAACTATATTTTTTAATATCTCTCAGACATCTTCCCTTTCTCAGCTTTTTACTATGCGATCTTGTGCTTCGGGTGTCATATTCTTCTCTTAGGATCAGTTTCTCATTATCCACTTGGTCCATTCCGTTGATCAATTTATAGACTTGTATCAGGTCTCCTCTCTCCCTTCTTTGTTCCAAGGTTGGTAGATCCATAGCCTTTAGTCTCTCCTCATATGTCATCCCTTCAAGTTCTGGAACCATTCTTGTAGTCATTTTTTGTAGGCTCTCCAATTTCCTTATGTGTTTCTTTTTATGAGGAGTCCACACTACTGCATATTCCAATCTGGGTCTTATTATAGTATTTATCAATTTCTTCATCATTTCTTTGTCCATGTAGTGAAATGCTACTCCAATATTCCTCAGCAAATTATATGTTTCTCTCTCTCTCTCTCTCTCTCTCTCTCTCTCTCTCTCTCTCTCTCTCTCTCTCTCTCTCTCTCTCTCTCTCTCTCTCTCTCTCTCTCTCTCTCTCTCTCTCTCTCTCTCTCTCTCTCTCTCTCTCTGATTGTTGAAACAGTTTGTTTGTTGAAAATTTGTGTAGACTTTTCTGTATAGATTTTGCTCAGTTTTTATACTAAGTTGAATCTGTATAGATTTTTGCTCACTGTTTTTATATGAAGTTGAAAATTTGTGTAGACTTTTCTTTATAGATTTTGCTCAGTTTTGATACCAAGTTGAAAATTTCTAGAGACTTTTCACTGTATTCTTTGTATATATATAAATATTTTTTTTTTATTAAAATATTTGTAGACTTCCTGGCAATGTAATAATGTAAAGAATTGTTAAATAAAAGTCTAGGGAGACTCTTGCATTTAATTTTAACTCCAATATGGATCTGCCTAATCTCCGGAGACTCTTTAGAGTATTTTTGACTTAAGTACATTTTTAGGGCCTTTGAGGGGGTTTTTGGGTCTTATTTTCTGCATTTTTAGGGCCATTTGGAGGGTTTGTTGGGTCCATTTTGGGGATTTTCTGCATTTCTTATGGGTTTTTGGCCGGTAGTGCAGTATTTAGGGTCAGTTTAGGGGTGTTTTGGCTAGTTTTTTAACCATTTTTGCCGTTTTTTTTTTTTTTTGCCAGGTAAGCAATGTTTTTTGGACTTTTCCATAACTTTAATATTTTCCACATTAGCTCATCTACTCTCCAACTCATCTCCTCTCCATTTTCTTGTATTGCTTATGATAAAAAGCATGATACTCTCCATTTTCTTGTATTGCTTATGATAAAAAGCATGAAATTAATTAGCATGTTTTTTTTATTTCTGGCCTGTTATTGTTTAGAGTGAGTGTGGGAGGTTGGAGGCAATATTGGTGTGTCAGACAGTGACCTAAGCCAGCCTGAGGTGACTACTGACTAGTCAGCCACAAATATTCCCAGGAAAGGAAATTTTCCAAAACAATAAAGATTTCTTCAAAATTTATAATTCAATCATGAGTCATGACAGCTCCAGGTACAGTGACACCACCATACGGAGGGGGTGGCGGCGGCAGGCGTTGGATGGCAGGAGATCTGCGATGAATCTTTCACTAAACGGAGCCGGCGGTAGTGGTGGTGTAGCAGGTGGCAAGGGGTGGAGGGTCGCCGGAGTTGGTAGGGTGACGAGGAGAGGGTCAGTGATGGCACCGTGGGAAGCCCGAGTCCTTGGATGGTGCAGGACGCACGGGATCGCCGCAGTCACGGCCTTTGAATCACCAACTCCTGTAATGGACAAAAATTAACCTATTACCTCCACATGTACACCACGTCACACGGTTACCATGGCACACTAGGCGGTGGCGTAGTGGATAAGATGGTGAGCCTTAAAACACCCCACCATTTGTCGAGTGGTTTAAAGTTACCTACATGTCACCATGAACCGAGGTTCTAGGTGGTGACACCCATGATGAGCTTCGGAGGATGATATTGCGCCATGATGGGCGGAAGCTGAACAGCGCTTCCCATACACGTGTGCCTACAGGCACTATAGGCCTTGAGCCCTTGACGTAAAAAAAAAAAAAAAAAATACGCATTTCACTGCCTCAATCAGCCTCCTCCCTCGCCCTCCGGTCTCGTCATTTCACTTGCATTCCAGTCTCTCTCTCTCTCTCTCTCTCTCTCTAGTGAGTGGGGGGGAGTCAGCGGAACGTGGGGTGTTAAAGCGGGTGTCCACAATAGTGGACATGGAATTTTCTTAATGAAGGCTCGGCCAGATTTGATTAGTTTGTCGTCAAGTACAGTAAACTTGTCGTTTTCTTTCCTACAATGCCAACAAACACTCTCTCTCTCTTACATCATTAGTGGTCAGTGAACGTTTTGTGCTAACTTTGACAGGATCTCTGCCAGACACCGCAGCTCACCAGTCACCTCCACCACAAGTGTGGACCCCGCTACAGAGACCACCACCACTCATAAGCTTGATCTAACAGGTTTGTTTGTTTTTTTCATTCTAACATGCATGATGATGTTATCTCTATGCATTTGTGATAAGCATGATAAATAAACGCTGGATGCAGAAAAATGCAATGCAAGTATGTGTCATACAGTGGCCGTTAGGCGTGGAGCAGCCTGGCAACGCCTGAGCCAGTGTGTACAATGCAGTGAGCAACGCGCGCGCACACACACACACACACACACACACACACACACACACACACACACACACACACACACACACACACACACACACACACACACACACACACTATTAGTAATAATAATGATAAAAATAATAATTTATATATATATATATATATATATATATATATATATATATATATATATATATATATATATATATATATATATATTTATTTATTTATTTATTTATTTATTTATTTATTTATTTATTTATTTTGTTTATAAACTGTAATGGGTGTCCAGACAAATATTTATAGTGTTTAAAGTAAAAATAAAAAATAAAAAACCTTCCCCTACATATTGTCAATAAACTGTAGTTTCCCTTACAAATTGGTATTTTCCCCGTAGGTATTCCCTACCCCCTACATTAGGCTAAAATGACCTACTGAAGGGGATTTCCCCTACGAGTGGCAGCCTTGTTTGGTATTTACAAGTGAGCTTGTGTTGTCTTTCATTGCTCATGTTGTTATTTATTTAGTTATGTTGTTATGGAGTTAAGTGAAGCCTGTATTATGAAGTGTCAACCCGGTATTGCCTGATAAAATGATGTGGTATTCGGTATTTACAAGAGAGTTTGATGAGGCAGTGCACGACTGTTGTGAAGGTGATGATGGTTAACCTCTTCAGTACCAGGACGTGTTTACATATTCATTCTGCTTACTAACTGGTGGTGTTTGACCACTAATCTTTTGACCTCATACACCCTTCCTCACGCAAACTAAATACTCAAATCGCACTACAACCTAAAAAATGTGTGTCAGTATTCAAGGGATTAACTGCCTTGTAATAGCCATGCCAAAGTCACTCATACTACTACTACTACTACTACTACTACTACTACTACTACTACTACTACTACTACAAAAATATTTCTACTATTACTACTACTACTGCTACTACTACAAAAGCAGTCTTTCTACTACTACTACTACTACTACTACTACTACTACTACTACTACTACTACTGCTGCTGCTGCTGCTGCTGCTGCTGCTGCTGCTGCTGCTGCTGCTACCACTACCACTACCACCACTACTACCACTACCACCACCACCACCACCACCACCACTACCTAAAAACATTTCTACTACTACCACTACTACTACACAAAACAATCTACTACTACCACCACTACTGCTGCTGCTGCTGCTGCTGCTGCTGCTACCACTACTGCTACTGCCACACTACCACTACCACTGCTACTACTACTACTACCACACAAAACAATCTTCACCACTCACCACCACCACCACCACTACTCACCACCACTAAAAACCACTACTACCACTACTACCACACTACCACCACTACCACTACCACTACTACCACACCACACACTACTACCACTACCACCACCACCACCACCACTCACCACCACCACCACTACAAAACAATCTTGCTGCCACTACCACCACCACAAAACAAAAACAACTCTACCACTACTACTACTACTACTACCACTACCACACAAAACAATACTCACTACTACTACTACTACTACTACTATAAAACAATCTTCTACTACTACTACTACTACTACTACTACTACCACAAAACAATCTTCTACTACTAAAACAACTACTACTACTAAAACAACTTTACTACTACTACTACTACTACTACTACTACAAAAACAATCTTCTACTACTACTACTACTACTACTACTACTACTACAACTACCTACTACTACTACTACTACTACTAAACAATCTACTACCACTACTACAACTACCACTACTACTAAAAAACAACCACTACTACTACTACTACTACCACAAAACAATCTCTACCACTACTACTACTACCATCACTACTACTACTCACTACTACTGCTACTGCTACTACTACCACTACCACTACCACCACCACAAAACAATCTCCTACACTGCTACTACAAACTGCACTACTCACTACCACCACTACTACAAAAAACAAAAACAACTTCTGCTACATACCACTATCACTACACTACTACTACCACTACTACTACTACTACTACTACTACTACTACTACTACTACACTACCACTACTAAAACTACCACCACTACTACTACTACTACTACTACTACTACTACAAAACAATCTACTACTACTACTACTACTACTACTACTACTACTACTACTACTACTACAAAACAATCTTTCTACTACTACTACTACTACTACTACTACTACTACTACTAAATACTACTACTACTACTACTACTACCACTACTACTACTACTACTACTACTAAAAACTACTACTACTACTACTACTACTACTACTACTACTACTACTACTACTACTACTACTACTACTACTACTACTACAAAACTACTACTACTACTACTACTACTACTACTACTACTACTACTACTACTACTACTACTACTACTACTACTACTACTACTTTCCGAGGCGTGAGTTACGTGATGACACGCACAGGAACTCGTCCATACACGCACAAAACACAATTCACTCGCTTCTTCACTCGTCCTTTGCACGTTTTAAGGAAAAAGTTTGTGTTTAAAATTTGTGAAGGTGCCCGCCTGTTGACGACTCTGTGGTGGTGGTGGTGGTGGTGGTGGACGGTAAGGCTTAGTGTAATGTAGGCGCTCGCTGGACGCACGCACTCATCACGTACGCACACACACACACACACACACACACACACACACACACACACACACACACACACACACAACCTTACCACCAGTTATCTCGTCTTCTTCAATGACACTCAACTGTTCCCTCACTTCTATAGACTGAACATCCTGGCTCTGTCATTTACTTCTACTAATCTAAACTGGGAATCTTCACACATCATCACATTAAAACAATATAAACACTCCCTATGAAATGAGGCGTCTTCAGTATTCTCCGCCAGTTTTCCTCTCCCCCCCCTGCTGGTAACTCCCTCCAAGTCAGCAGTATAGGTAACCTTCACATACATATATTGTCTTAGATAGGCTGGCTGTTCCTCTTACCAATCTTTCTTTTCTAACTGACTGTCCTCACCTTTACTCTCATCGCCTGATTGTTGTGGCATTAGTGATTGTTGTTGTGAGTGGTTGTTAGTGTTATTATTATTGTTATTATTATTATTGTTATTATTATTTATTGTACTACTACTACTACTACTACTACTACTACTATCATTATTATTTTATTTGTTTGTTTATTTATTTATTTATTTATTATTATTTATTACTACTACTACTACTACTACTACTACTACTACTACTATCATTATTATTTTATTTATCTATTTATTTATTTATTTAATATTATTTTACTACTACTACTACTACTATATTATCACCATCATCATCATCATCATCATATCATTATCATCATCACTACAATCACCATTATCGGCGGTGTAATAATTCAAAGAAGCATAGGTCACCAGCTCCAGCCCTGCAGGTCATTAACTTGGTGACCTCCAAAGACCCTTGGTAATGTCAACAAAATGGTCTAACCGTGCACAAATCTCAAGGTAAAAATGTGTCCCAGTACTGAAGGGGTTCATTAGAGAGGTAGCTTAATGCCTCCTCGCTCCTGCCTAACTGCCTGACTGGCTAACAATCGCACCAGCTCCATCACCACTCTCGTTAATGGCCACAGTCTTCACTATCTTAATCCCCACGTAAGTTTGTGAAGCTGTATAAAGTCACCCAGTAGTAAGCGTAGAGCATGGATATCGTAATGTGTCACGGTACTGAAAGGGTTAGCTATCCATTCTTCTAACGTGTTGCATTTCCGTCTTTACAACTCAATTCAACTCAAGCTTCCTTAGAAAAGTGATCCGTTCATGATACGTTTTTACTAATTTTTTTTAATATTGATTCGTTGATTTGCAGGCAGGGTTCACTTGGAGAGAGAGAGAGAGAGAGAGAGAGAGAGAGAGAGAGAGAGAGAGAGAGAGAGAGAGAGAGAGAGAGAATTATTATCTATTATACTCATTTCCCGTTAATGATACTTTTTTTTTATTCCTTGATCTACAGGCAAGGTTCACTTGGAGAGAGAGAGAGAGAGAGAGAGAGAGAGAGAGAGAGAGAGAGAGAGAGAGAGAGATTATTATCTTTCATAATCAATTTTCGTTAATGATACGTTTTTTTTTTTTTTATTCGTTAATTTACAGGCAGGGTTCACTTAGAGAGAGAGAGAGAGAGAGAGAGAGAGAGAGAGAGAGAGAGAGAGAGAGAGATATTATTATTATCATCTTATCATAATCATTTATTACGAAGGAAGCTTCAAACTGTTACAACATAATGATAAAAAAAAATCGTGTATAATTGTAAGTACTACACGGAAGGTGAGAATGCTTGATGAAACAAATTAATGCAATTGAGTGTGTGTAATGGTTGGTTTGGAAGGAGTTAAAGAGCGTGGCTAGTTTATATCCAGGTGGTGGACCAGTGGTTAGGTTCACTGGCAGCGTTTCATATGCTCGTTTGCCCTCAAGTTGCTCTTTCCTTATTGGCAGGTTGGGGGGGGGGGTGTGAGACAAGAACGAAGCAACGTCAGCAGTAGCTGGAACAGTATTTATCCAGACACCACGCTCGCTACATCTCTCCAGCCACCACGGACCCCTCGAGTGTACGCAGCCCAGTGTCCGTCTGTGTCTTGTCGTGGGCGTGACGTTCAGCAGCGGCAGGAACAGCAACGGGAAGCTTGATCTGCGTGGGTTTTCGTGCGGCGGGGTGACGTGCCGCTGCTGTGAGGTTATCGGACCACACCACAGCACAGCACAGCACAGAGGAGGAGAGGTTAGTGGTTTTTATGTAAACGAATAGTGTAGGTGTGAGGTGTTGGGTGTTGTGTGCGCGTTGACACTGCAGTGGTGATAGGAAATTGTTAGTCAGTAACTTGGAGGTTGTTAGGAATGTTGACTGATAAAGGATAACTGGGTATGTGTAGGATGTGCACTGCGTCTATTGGAAGGTTAATTGTACGATGTCTGTCTGTGTGTCAATGTAGGATGTATCAGGAACCATCGCTACGTGTGGATGTTAAATTTACTTGTAGATGTCAATAAGGGCAGATGGTCGTTCATTCACTAGTGTGGTTAGAGTAACGTGGGTTCAGAATAGGTTTGTGTAATGGCTGTAACAAGTGTAGTGTTTTCGTGGTCATTGTAGTTGTGTAGGAAGGAAGAATTACGCTTAACCTCTTCAGTACTGTGACGCATTTTCACCTTGAGATGTGTGTACGATTAAATCATTCTATTGATGTTACAAAGCGTGTATGGATGTCACAAGGTTTCTCAAGTTGTATAAAATCACCAAATAGTAACAGAAGGAATATGAAAACGCGTCTTGGTGCTGAAGGGATTAAACGGGTCGCGTTACTATAGAACTCCTTTAAGTAAGTTGTATTTGAGGCTAAAATGTTTCAGGTTAGTCATTGTGGTTCCCTCGTTATAGAATAGGTACCAGAATCGGCGAAAAGAATGAGTGGACAAGATTTCCTAACGTAACGAGGCTGGTGTTTCAAGGTACGTGCATTAGAAGCGAGATGTGGTAGCATAACGAAAAGTTTGGGGATATAACCATGAAATTAGTTCTTGAAGTGGTAGGCTGGCGTAAATGGTTCGAGGTTCACGAGTGACGGTGGGAGGGTTTGTGTGTGTGGGGAGGGTTGAGAATGGCTGGGAGGAATGAAGTGAGCGTGAATGGCTCGTGGCAAGAGGAGGCAGAGTGGGAACTAACTGAATGCAGTGTGATAAAATAGGAGACAGAAGGGATGGATGGTGTGGTGCGAGTGTTTGGCTGGGTTAGGGCACTGTGAAGACGTGTAACTGAGTAGAGACGAGTGAAAGGCTGGCTGAGGCAGTGGTTGAGTTTTCAGGACAGACAGATGGGGAATAAAGTGTTTAGAGTGAGTTTGGGCACATTATGGATGGAAGTGAAGACGTGAAGGGAATGTGTGGTGTTGGTCATTTAGAGATAATTAGTGAAAAAGATACTGCTGTTCATGTTTTTGTGATGGTGGTGGTGGTGGTGGTAAGAATACGTAGAATGAAGAGTGAAAGGCTGATTGAGGCAGTGAAGGAATTTGCTTAGGGCTATCTTGCTTGTTAGCTGTAGGGATAATTAGTGAACAAGTAAACAAGGTACTGCTTTGTTCATGCTTATTTTTGTCCATTACAGGCGTTGACGATCCAAAGGCCTGACTCCACAGCGGTAATGAGCCTCGTCTACCTTGCACTTAACGGACAATGCTCACTACCAACACCTCTGCCACCGCCACTACCGCCGTTGAGGGAGACTGGCTGGATGAGTGGGTGATAGAGGCGAGGCAGGTGTGGTGAGGCGGAGGATTGGAGACGAGAACCTACAGATGACGGCAGACACGGAAGATTCCACTTACCAGGTAGATGAATGTGTCAAGATTGGTTGTGTGGGGCAAGTTTGAGGGGGTTTGACGTGGTGTGGTTTCCTGAGACTGGCGTGGGAGATGAGAATGAAGGGATGGGAGTGTCAGGATGAAGGGCCAGGATGCTACGTCACACGGGAGACGCTGGGAGGAGAACGAGGGAGAAGGGTGTAACTGGAGTGTAAGTGGAATAACGATCGAGGAGGGCGAGTGAGAGGCTGACTGAGGCAGTGAAGTGTGTATTGTAGGACAGTGTGGCGTGGTACATATGGAGATAATCAGTTAATTTTTCTCCATTACAGGAGTTGGTGATCCGAAGCCGTGACTGCAGCGATCCCGTGCGTCCTGCACCATCAGGGAAGGACTCTCTCTGGCTTCGCACTGCGCCTACATTGACCGTTGCCGCCGCTGCTACCGCTACTCGGAGGGGCACTGCCTCGCATTGGTCCTTCACTGCCGTCCCGCTAATACACGTGTCGCCGTCGCAGCTACTGGCACTGAGGGACTTCGCCTCGCAGCGGCCTGGCAAACACCTGCTACACCACCACCACCACCACCGGAGTCCAGAGATTCAGCTTCGCATAGCAGACATCCTCCTATTCAACGCTTGCTGCCACTACCACCTCATTATGGTGGTGTCACTGTACTTGGATCTGTTGTCTCTACTGAATAATAATGTGTAAAGAAATCTTTTTGTTTCGGTAAATTTCCTTTCCTGGGAATATTTGTGGGTTTTGTTAAATTTCCTTTCCTGGGAATATTTGTGGGTTGTGGGTGGTTTCAGTGAGTAGTCGCCTCAAGCTGGCTTGGATCCGTCTGACACACCAATATTGCCTCCATTGACCACCACCTACACTCGCTCTAAACGATCACCCCAGAAATAAAACGCGCTAGATTTGAAGCTTTTTCTATTTATTATCATAAGCAATACAAAAAGTGGTTGTTAGGAAATGAAACTAAAGCGAAAAAGTTACATGACATTGATCAATAACTTAATGTAAAAATGGTCCCAAAATACCATCTGGCTGAAAAATCTTCAAACGGTCTACATAAAATACAGCACTACTGGCCAAAAAAAAAACACTAAAAATGGTAAAAATCTAGAAAAATGGCAAAATGTAGAAAAACGGGCCCTAAAAAAAAATAAAATACAGCAAAATCTAAAAAAATGGTAAAAATCTAGAAAAATGGTAAAATCTAGAAAATGGCCGAAAACGGGCCCTAAAATCGTACTAAGTCGAAAATACTCTAAAGAGTCTCCGGAGATAAGGTGGATGCATATTGGAGCTAAAATTAAATACAAGAGTCTCCCTACACTTTTATTCAATTTTTGACATTATTACACATTGCCTGAAAAAAAAAAACCCACAAATATTTTCAACTGAATAAAACAATATATATACAAAGAATACAGAGAAAGTCTACACAAATTTTCAACTTAAAAATAAAAAAACTGAGTATAAAAAGTGAGCAAAATCCTATGGTGAAAAAGTCTAGACAATAAATAGACAAATTTTCAACTTAACAGTATAAAAAAAAATAGTCTACAATGATTTTCAACTTAATAATAAATAATATATAAAAGAATTTAAGTCTACAATAATTTTCAACTTAATATACAATAAATATTAACACCAATTTATAATATACAATAAATATTAACATGAATTTTCAACTTTGCAAAATTTTAAGAAATTTCAACTTCACAAATTTTAAACAATTTTTAAACAACTTTTCAGAGAGAGAAAGATTCAGAGAGAGAGAGAGAGAGAGAGAGAGAGAGAGAGAGAGAGAGAGAGAGAGAGAGAGAGAGAGAGAGAGAGAGAGAGAGAGAGAGAGAGAGAGAGAGAGAGAGAGAGAGAGAGAGAGAGAGAGAGAGAGAGAGAGAGAGAGAGAGAGAGAGAGAGAGAGAGAGAGAGAGAGAGAGAGAGAGAGAGAGAGAGAGAGAGAGAGAGAGAGAGAGAGAGAGAGAGAGAGAGAGAGAGAGAGAGAGAGAGAGAGAGAGAGAGAGAGAGAGAGAGAGAGAGAGAGAGAGAGAGAGAGAGAGAGAGAGAGAGAGAGAGAGAGAGAGAGAGAGAGAGAGAGAGAGAGAGAGAGCAATCAAAGTAAACAATCAAATAGTAATAATATACATGAAAACATTTTTAAAACAACACACACACATTAATCTTGTGCCCTCCATACACCCTTGCTAATGTCATTAAAATGGTCTAATGGTACACAAATCTCAAGGAAAAAATGTGTCCCAGTACTGAAAGGGTTAAAATAGTGAAGGCTGTGGCCATTAATCCTTTGACCACAATATACCCTTGCTAATATCAATAAAATGGTCTAATGGTACAAAATCTCAAGATAAAATGTGTCCCAGTACTGAAGGGATTAAAATAGTGAAGGCTGTGGCCATTAATCCTTTGACCACCATAGACCCTTGCTAATATCAATAAAATGGAGAGGTGTATGGAGATCACAAGATTAATGGCCACAGTCTTCACTATTTCAACCCCTTCAGTACTGGGACACATTTTTACCCTGAGATCTGTGTACCATTAAACCATTTTATTGATATTAGGAAAAGTTTATAGACATCAGAAGGTTAATGGTCACAGTCTTCACTATTTTAACCCCTTCAGTACTGGGACACATTTTTACCTTGACATTTCTGTACCATTAGACCATTTTATTGACATTAGGAAAGGTCTACAGAGGTCAGAAGATTAACGGCCACATTCTTCATTATTTTAACCCCTTTAATACTAGGACATCTTGAGATTTTGTGTACCATTAGACCATTTTATTGACAGTAGGAAAGATCTATAGACGTCAGAAGACTAATGGCCACATTCTTCACTATTTTAACCCCCTTCAACATTGACACATTTTACCTTGAAATTTGTGTACAATTAGACATTTTATTGACATCAGGAAAGGTCTATAGATGGCAGAATAATAATGGCAAGTCTTCACTATTTTAACCCCTTCAGTACTGGGACACATTTTTTACCTTGAGATTTGTGTACCATTAGACCATTTTATTGACACTTGGAAAGATCTATTGAAGGCAGAAGATTAATGGCCATAATCTTCACTATTTTACCCCTTCAGTACTGGGACACATTTTTACCTTGAGATTTGTGTACCATTAGACCATTTTATTGACATTATGGAGAAAGATCCATGGAGAGTCTTCACTATTTAAGAGAGGGAGAGAGAGAGAGAGAGAGAGAGAGAGAGAGAGAGAGAGAGAGAGAGAGAGAGAGAGAGAGAGAGAGAGAGAGAGAGAGAGAGAGAGAGAGAGAGAGAGAGAGAGAGAGAGAGAGAGAGAGAGAGATCTAAAGGCAGAATGACAAGACCGGAGAAACAGTCTTGAAAACCCTGCCAGTCATCTCTGTGGCCTTGGAAAATTGAGAGAGAGAATAAAGAGTTTTGAAGAATGTTTTTACAGTTGTAAAGGCAGAATGACAAGATTTCTGTATTATTAAGTGGAGAAACAGTCTTGAAAACCCTGCCAGTCATCTGTGTGGCCTTGGAAAACAGTGGTGGTGAGAGAATAAGGGTATTTTTATGGTTCCTGAGGCAGAGTGACATTTCTACAATATTAAGTGGAGAAACACTCATGAAAACCCTGCCAGTGATCTCTGTGGCCTTGGAAGGCGTGTTGTTGAGACAGCTAAGTGTTTGTGAATACAGGCCTTTGTCTGACACACAAGCAGCAACAATGCACATTCTTCATTCCCTCTGAGTTCAGTAAGTGAAGGAGTGAGTGAGTGCTGAGTGAATCTCTTAACAAGCACACTGCATCTTTGTCCAGAGAATCCAACACTTGCTTCACAAACTCATGTGGGGGATTGAAATAGTGAAGACTGTGCCCATTAATCTTGTCACCTCCATACACCCTTCTTAACCCCTTCAGTACTGGGACACATTTTACCTTGAGATTTGTGCACCATTAGACCATTTTATTGACATTATCGAAGGTCTATGAAGGTCACAAGATTAATGGCCACAGTCTTCACAATTTTCACCCCCACATGAGTTTGTGAAGCTGTACAAAATCACCAAATAGTCACCACAAGGAATATGGAAATGTGTCATGGTACTGAAGGGTTAATGTCAATAAAAGGGTATTACCATAGCCAAACTTTCTTCAAATGCCCTCAAAAACATGCCAAATGGTCTTAAAATACCATATAAACATGCCAAATGGTCTTAAAATACCATAAAAACATGCCAAATGGTCTTAAAATACCATAAAAACACCAAATAAAAAAAACATAAAACATGCCAAATGGTCTTAAAATACCATAAAAACATGGTCTTAACATACCATAAAAACATGTCAAATGGTCTTAAATACCATAAAACATGCCAAATGGTCTTAAAATACATAAAAACATGCCAAATGGTCTTAAAATACCATAAAAACATGCCAAATGGTCTTAAAATACCATAAAACATGCCAAATGGTCTTAACATACCCATGCCAAATGGTCTTAAAAAAATGCCAAATGGTCTTAAAATACATAAAACATGCCAAATGGTCTTAAAATACCATAAAAACATGTCAAATGGTCTTAAAATGTCCTTATAATTAAAAATGCCAAACTGCTAATCTATCCTAACTATTCTTCATGGCTCCAGGTGTTGTCTTGTACTCTGGGTGTTGCTGATGGCTGTAGGTGTTGTAGAAGGCTTGTGTTGTGTTGTCGCTTGTCTTGTCTTGGCTTGGTGGTGCAGTGTTCCAGCAGCAGTGTGTCTTGACTTTCCTGTAATGAGAGGTGCACTGTTTATATTGAGTCACCTTCACTATTTTGTAAACTGAACTGAACGCAACTCAAATGCCGTTAAAACATGTCAAACTTTTTTAACTGACCTCAAAACATGCAAAACTGTCTTAAAATCCTATCAAAACATATCAAACTGTCTTATAATTTCCTCAAAACCTGGCAAACTATCTTAAAATGCCCTCAAAACATACCAAACTGTCTTAAAATGTCCTCAAAACATGACAAACTGCCTTAAAATGCCTTCATAACATGCCAAATCTGTCTCAAATTAAAGATGTACCAATACCAAAATTTTGGCCGATTCCGATAACGATACCAATACCACCTAATTGGGCCGATACCGATACTACTACTTATAGTGATTACTGCACTGGACACCAGGATGAGTTGGTGGACGGTGAGCGTTATCAGATGGGAGGCTTTGTTTTGGGGGATGCTGTGAGTCCTTCTGAGAACGTTTGTGAAATAGGAGCAATTCTAGAAGCTTTTTGAAGCCATTTTGAAAAGGTAAATTACTCAGTAATTGGAATGAATATCTTCTCAGTCTTCTGATTCTTGTCAGTTATTTTAAATTCTTACTTCTTACTCCTTTAGCGACCATTTGGTCTTGTGCATTTTCATTATTAATTTTATTGACGATATTTTGGCGGTCGAAAATATTTTTAAAATTATTAAAATTGTAAAACAGACAAAATATTAGCAAAAGAAACTCATTTTGTTGTGTATGTTTCTCTTTAATTAAATCTGACATCCTTTGATATTAATTCATTACACATTAGTAGACCAATTCAGAAAAATGAGCTTTCACCTAATCTTTTCAATTAAATAGAAAAAAGTTTAGTTTATTCTAAATTTCTAGTGTATTGCTATGATCTTAAATAATTAATATGCAACAAATTATACACAATGCACATGATTACAAAACAGAATCGTTACTTTCTTAGTTATGGAAATTTTACATCCTTAGGTTAACACAAGTAACTCAAAAATTAAACTACCATTAAAATTAATAATATACATATATAATTCAAGCTTCCACCTATTCCAGTATGATATCTTGGAAAAGGCTACCACTACCACTGTTAATTATAAATCAAATAAGAATATGCTGTTAATTTACAATATATGCAAAATATATATATATATATATATATATATATATATATATATATATATATATATATATATATATATATATATATATATATATATATATATATATATATAAATTGCACTCAAAATCTGCCAAACTGCCTTAATATGCCCTCAAAACCTGCCAAACTGTCTTAAAATGCCATCAAAACATGTCAAACTGTCTTAAAATGGCCTCAAAACCTGCCAAACTGTCTAAAATTGCCCTCAAAACATTCAAACTGTCTTAATATGCCCTGAAAACCTGCCAAACTGTCTTCAATTCACCTCAAAACCTCTCAAATTGTCTTAATATACCCTGAAAACCAGCCAAACTGTTTCAAATTGCTCTCAAAACCTGCCAAAATGTATTAAAATGCCCTCAAAACATGTCAAACTCTCAAAATGCCCTCAAAACATGCCAAACTGTCTCAATATGGCCATAAAACATGTCAAACTGTTTTAAAATATCCTCAAACATGCCAAACTGTCTCAAAATATGCTAAACTGTCTTAAACTGCCCACCAAACACATCAAACTGTCTCAAAATACCCTCAACACATGCCA
>NC_059286.1:8851139-8896139 GCF_017591435.1 Portunus trituberculatus
ACCACACACGTCACAGACCAGAGAGAGAGAGAGAGAGAGAGAGTGTGTTATTCACCACCACGGTCGTCTGCTGGTCACCCAGCCAGCCTTTCCCCTACGGAAAGAGCTCAGAGCTCGTAGTGACCGATCATCGGGTAGGACTGAGACCACAACACACTCCACATACCGGGACAGCGAGGCCACAACCCCTCCAGTTACATCCCGTACCTATTTACTGCTGCCTCTACACCTCTACACATTAACACACCACAACACCGGGACAGCGAGACCACAACCCCTCCAGTTACACCCCGTACCTATTTACTGCTGCCTCTACACACCCTACACATTAACACACCACAACACACTCCACACACCGGGACAGCGAGGCCACAACTCCTCCAGTTACACCCCGTACCTAACTGCTGCCTCAACACACTCCACACACCAGGGCAGCGAGGCCACAACCCCTCCAGTTACACCCCGTACCTATTTACTGCTGTTCTGGACATCTTCAGTCATGAAGACTGTTGAGAAGAATCTATTTAGGACGTTTGCCATTTCAACTTCATTATCTATTTGGTTTCCGTTTTCTGTTATCATTGGGGTTGGGTTGGGTTGGGTTAGATGAGGTCAGGCTGAATTAGGTTAGGTTAGATTAATGTTAGGATAAAATTAGGTTAGGCAAGGTAAGGTTTCCATGTTAACCACAAAGATAACATTGAATACATGGCAACACTGTGTGGCTTGTGTTGATGCAGCAAACTCTGCCCCTCCCCCCCTCAACACACACACACAAAAAAAAAAAAAAAAAAAAAAAAAAAAAAAAAAAAAAAAAAAAAATAATAATAATAATAATTAACACACATGAGCATAGAAAGGCGACATTTGAGCGGATGGAGCATAAAAAGAAAAAAAAAAAAAAAAAAAAAAAAAAGAAAAATAATAATCAACACACATGAGCATAGAAAGGTGACATTTGAGTGGGTGGAGCATAAAGAAAATAAATAAATAAATAATAATAATAATTAACACACACAAGCATAGACAGGCAACATTTGAGTGGGTGGAGCATTGGGGTCTGCTACTGTTAGATACATGGTTGCCTACAATACCACAGCCCCTGCAATGGCACATAAATCAATAAATGCTGTATTCACTATTTCATATACAGGAATTCATAGCTTTGGTCCAGCCCTCCCACATACTGCCCTACCATGCCATTGTGAAGGGGGATACCACACCAAGATGAAGACTAAGGTTGTTTACAATACCTCACCAAGAAGGAAGTTGCCTGCAGTACCTGACGAGCCCTCAATACCGGAATACCACCAACTACCTCCCAAAGACACCCACACCACACCACCGTCTTGTTTCACCTGTTTCTCCGCCCACACCACAGGATTATACAAAAAGTAAGTTGGTATGGCGTGGCTGTCTTGGGATTACTTCTACATCTTCCAGACAAAACTACCAGTGTACCGCTGGACTGCTGGCTAGCTTTAGATGCTGAATATAACTCCATAACATAACATAACATAACATAAATAATAGGATAACAAAGGGCCACCAGGGCCCATCTAGGTTATCCTGTATCAGTCGCACAGCGACCTCGTCATCAGTACTTAAAGATACACTTACAAGTACACAATTCATTATATACTAATTCTAAATATTTGGCCCATTAACAGGGCTAAGTCCTGCAGTGAATTCCTCTACAATCTGTGATCCCCATACATGGGGATCATGTCTTGTTTAATTATAGTAAATTTCTTATAAAAACTATCATGCAGCACTATACATAAATATAAATCTAATAAATTTAAGTGCTTATCTAATCTGTTTTTAAACATTGTCAAACTAGTGCTATTTACAACCCTCTCTGGCAATGCATTCCAGAAGTCTACCACCCTATGACGGAAGAAATATTTTCTTATATCATTCTAACCTGCAGCCTTGCTTTCTAATCTTTCTGCCATGATTTCTAGTCCTACTTTCCTCCTCTAAGGTAAAGAAAGATCTCATATCTATGTAGTTTGTATCTGAGAACATTTGAAATAACTCTATCATATCCCCTCTTATACATCTCTTCTAAAATGAAAACATGTTTAATTCCTTTAATACTCCAGGCGCTTTAACCCCTTCAGTACTGGGATGCATTTTGACCATGAGTTTTTGGTACTATTAGATAATTTTATTTGCATTAGGAAGGGCCTATGGAGGTCAGAAGATTAATGGCCACAGTCTTCACAATTTCAATCCCCACATGAGTTTCTGAAGCTGTATAAAATTTCAAAATAGTCACCAGAATGAATATGGAAGCACGTCCTGGTACTGAAGGGGTTAATGCTGGTATCATCCTAGTTGCTCTTCTCTGAACTGCTTCTAACATGTTGATATCCTGCCTATAACGGGGTGACCAGGCCTGTATGCAATACTCTAAATTGGGCTAACATAGGAATTATATAAGCTACGCACCACTTCCTTACTTTTATAACTAACATTTCTATTTATAAAACCCAGGATCCTATTTGCCCTATTTTTGCTTCTAAACATTGCTTTGAAAATTTCATAGTCCTGTCTATCACTACTCCTAAATCCTTTCCCTCCTCTACTGCCTCTAGCCAATATCCCTCCATCTCATAGCTAAAGTTTGTGTTGTCTTTACCTAAATGCATAACCTGACACTTTTTAGAATTAAACTCCATCTGCCACCTGTCTGCCCATGCTATCAGCCTGTCCAGGTCTCGTTGTATTCTGTAATTGTCCTTTTCACCCTGTACTGCACATGCTATCTTAGTATCATCTGCAAACTTTGATACTTTGCTACTAATTCCTATATCTAAATCGTTAAAGTACACCAAGAAAAGAAGAGGTCCTAGCACTGATCCTTGGGGTACCCCACTAACCACTTCCTTCCACTCAGACATTGCCCCATTTAATACTACTCTCTGTTTCCTATCAGAAAGCCATTCACTAATCCAATCAACTAACCTACCTCCTATCCCATGTAGTCTCAATTTGTACACTAGCCTCCTATGCGGTACCTTATCAAACGCCTTGCTAAAATCTAGATATATAACATCTATGCTATTTCCATCATCTAACTCCTTGGTAATATATTCTAAGATATCGAGCAAATTTGTAAGACAGGACCTCCCTGATCTAAAGCCATGTTGGGTATCTCTAATTAATCTATTCTCATTTAAATGCTCCCAAATACTACCCTTAATGATTTTCTCTAGTATCTTACATACTATACTAGTTAAACTGATCGGTCTATAATTATTCGCATCATCCTTCCTACCTTTTTTAAATATTGGTGTAACATTAGCTAACTTCCAGTCCTGAGGTATCTCAGCAAACCTAAGTGATCTTTCAAAGATTAACTTAAGTGCTTCAGAAATACTGTCTACACCCTCCCTAAGTACTCTGGCATGTAGCTCATCAGGACCACTAGCTTTCCTATCGTCTAGTTCAAGAATAAATTTCCTAATAATTCCCGGTTTTATATCAATATTTTCTAAAGCTCTTAAACTACTCATTACACTGTTTGTAACAGGATTTCCTATTCTTTCCCTAGTAAATACTGAAGAAAATTGTTCATTCAATAATTCTACTATGTCTTCATTTTGATCCACTACTACACCATCTTTTCTGAGTGGTCCAATCCTATCCTTATTTCTTTTATCACTGACCTTGTAATAACTATATAATTTTTTGGGATCTTTACTCCCAGCTCTAGCTAGTTTTATCTCTGCCTGCCTTTTACTTTTTTTTATAACCTTACTCAAATCATCTCCGACCTGTCTGTACCTAATCAAATCTACATCTTCCCCACTTTTCTGCAACTCTCTATATGCCCTCTTCTTCTCTCTGATCTGTCTACCTATCTCGTGAGTCCACCATAATGGCTTCCTGTTTCTCTGCCTTATATCTTTGTAAGGGATACACTGCATCACTTTACTACAACCTTAAAAATATCCCACATCTCCTGTGCAGTTTTATTTCCAAAACTATCTTTCCAGTTTACCTCTCCTAATAAGTGACATAACCTACCATAATTGCCTTTCTGATAGTTTGGGACTCTAGTCTTATTCACTATTTTATCCCTACTGGAATTAATGATAAATCTAATTATATGATAGTCACTGTTTGCTAAAGTCTCTCCTACCTCAACTTCCTTTAAACAATGCTCAATATTTGTTAGTACTATGTCTAAAACCTTCCTCCCCCTAGTAGGTTTATCTACCATCTGCACTAAATAGTTATCCTGAAAACTTTCCATAAACTTATTTTCACTAGCATCTCCTACCATCCTCTCCCAGTTTACTGACTTAAGATTAAAATCCCCTAAGATAATTGTCTGACTAGTACACCCCCTATTTATCTCATCTACCATAAGGTTGTCTACATCTGCTGACTGGTTAGGTGGTCTATAAAAAGCTCCTACTCTAATAACCTTACTTTTGTTTACTCTAACATCCAGCCATAAGGACTCTACTCTGTTATCTACCTTAATATCATTAACCTGACTGGAAATGAAGGATTTTTTACATAAATAACTACTCCTCCACCTATCCTATCCACCTCCACCTATCTCCTAGTCTGTATTTAGCTTTGGTGTCAACATATATGCTATGCACTATGTTGATTATTTTTTCACTCAACCCAATCTTTCCTAAGACTCTGACTAGCATTTCTCTATCCACCCTATCGTCAGCTTTTTCTATATCCAAAAAAACCTAAATACAATTTGCCTCCCTCCTTTCTTTTTTTCTCAATCATTTCATTTACCACAAACAAGTTATCCTCAGCCCTCTTGTCCACATGGAAACCATTCTTTTACGGTAAGGCCTATAGCGCCTGTAGGCACACTTGAAGAGTGTATGGGAAGCACTGTTCAGCTTCCGCCCATTAGTGGTGCAGGCAATTTTATTTAAAGTGGTACCCATATTAGGGCCCATATCACCGCCCAAGCTCATCTTGAGTGTAACCACCTAGAACCTGGGTATCATGGTGATATGTAGGTAACTTTAAACCACTCGACAAATGGCAAAGTGTTTTAAGGCTGTATGTGGTGGGATTCGAACCTACGTGTGGACGTCTGCCCGATCCCACGCTCACCACCTTATCCACTATGCCACCGCCTCACCTAACACTCCAGCTCGCTCAATCCATTTACACAATCTCTCATTCAGCACTCCACTAAATACTTTTCCTGCTGTGTTTAATAATGCAATCGACCTATAGTTCTTCAGTTCATTCTTACTCTTGTGTCCTCCCTTATGCGATCGGCCTGTAATTTTTCAACTCATTCTTACTCTTGTGTCTGCCCTTATGCAGCAGAGTCACCCTGCACTCATTCCACATTCTTGGCACCCTCTCCTCCTCCCACACCTGGTTAAAAAGCTCAGTCATCCTGGCAATCACAACATCACCTCCATTTTTATACAGCTCATTTGGTATTTTGTCCGGCCCTGCTGCCTTCCCATTCCTCTGCCTTTTCACACACTTCTCCACCTCCTCCCTGCTGATCCTTTCATCCAGTTCATCTGCATTCCTTCTCTCCAGTGTCACACATCCTTCTCTCGCACCAAACACCTCACCTACACCACCCACTTCTTCCTAGAACTGTCTGATTGCCTCTCTCATTCCTTCCTTCTCTGTTACAACTTCACCATTCACCTTCAAACTCTCCACTCCAACACTGTCTGCCATATTCTCACCTCTCAAGAACTTGTACCATTCACGGCCACCTTCCATGCCTTTCTTAAAGATTCAATCACACTCCTTTCACACTTTACTTTGGCCTTCACTATCATTCGCTTTGTCACTCTCTGCTGCTTTACATACATTTTCCATGCATTCTGGTACTCATTCTCTGCCTCATCACTTTCATGCCTCTTTTTCCTCAGCCACCTACATTGTCTACTCCTTCTCTTTTGCTCCTTTCTAGCCTCTCTGATTTCATCATTCCACCATGGTTTACGTACTTTCTTTCTTCTTCCTACTCTCACATACCCTATCTTGCTCTCTGCAGCATTCCGCACATCCTCTACCAGTCTCTCATTTATGTGCTCCACATCATGTACACCTCCGTCATCCCAGCTTCTTGCACTCAGGTCCACCTGGAAGTTTTCCCACCCTACATCTTTCAGTCTCCACTTTCTCTTCTTACTCACCACTTTCACTTTTTTCCTACCATGCAACAAGCACTCCACAACCAGCATATTGTGATCAGACACAATATCCACCATACCATCCTCATCTATCCACGTGTGACACAATTTCACGCATTCTTCCATTCACCAACACATATAGTCTATCGCTGACTCCTGCTCCCTTGCACTCCAAGTCACACGTCCCTCAGCCAAAGTTACATTCAGATTCTCTAACTCCATTTCATCCACAAAATCCCCAAGCATCTCACCATTCCTGTTCACACGTTCTCCCAGAATTCCTACATGTGCATTCATATCACCCATCACCAGCACTCTCTCCCCTCCATGTTCTCTCACAACTCTCTTCAATATGTCATACTTCCTCCTGTTCTTCCTCTCAGCTCTTTCACCCATGACAGTCATGTACACCACCACCAGAACCTACTTCTCCATTCTGCCCCGACCATCTGTGTCTGGGGTCTTCCTCACTATACTGTCACCGATGATATGGACTGGAGCTTTCTTGAACATCATCCTCTTCCTGGGTCGGTTTTCTACTCTTCCAACTTCCACTACTTCCTGCTGGTCTTCATTCTTCTTCGTCTGAACTTCTGCTTCCTTTTTCTGGTTTTCCGTCTGGGTAATCTGCTGTTGCACGCTTTTCGTTTCCTTATCGTTGTCTTCATTCCTCGATGCTCCTAATGAGGCAACGCCTGCACAGGAACACCAGCAGGTCGAACTGAAGGGCCTTCATGTTGGCGTCCTTCATCCCTGCACAGGTGGCATGGAACCAGACCATGCATCTCTCGCATGCCATAGCCTTCTGTCTGCTGGCCACACTCTACTCACAGGTTTCGCAGGCACTCAAAACCATCTTCGCACAGGAAGCAGCACCCTCAGATCAAGCAAAAGACCGGAAAAAAACACTCACAATACACAGAGCAGCGGAACCTGTGTTTACCTCTTCGCGCTCAGGGTCTTGATCTTGATCTTGATGCTACAGGTGACGCAGAATTTCTTCTGCGTCAGGGCTTTGTATCGGCAGCGCCTGCAGGGAAAATAAGAAAAAAAAAAAAAAAAAAAAGAAACACAAACAACAAAGAGGGCAATCACCATCTTTCACACCATTAGTTCCTGCATCTAGCACGCCACATTCTCTCCAGGAACTCTTTTACAGCCTAAATCATCCTTTCATTCGTCTCCCCACAGAGTCCCAGCGGCACCACCATCCATTCCCTTCCTGTCATCTTCACTCTGTCATGCCCCAGCTCCCTCAGCACCACTTGCATCATGTCATACCTGTCTCTGGCATACTTCACACACTACAGCACCACATGCTCCACCGTCTCATCCTCTCCCACGTCACACATCCATGCACTGTGCCCTAGCTCGGAAGAGAAGGTCCCCACCCAGGCTTCCATCATACCACTTTTCATACATTGGGGCCTCTTTCTCTCTATACCATTCCAAGGTACTCTTTTGCTCAATCCTATTCTTCCAGTCACTCAGTTCCACACCTTTCACTACTCTGTCTATCTCACTCCTCCACTTCCTTACACCCCATTCTCTACCATCTCCATTTCTAACTATCATACTCCAGTCCTTCTCTAAGTGCCTTCCTTCTACCTGCTGAAAAGCCCAACTAGCTATTAGACCACTCTTCACCACCATCCTGACACACTTTTCCCCCCCACTTGCTACTCCTGACATTCCATAGAAACACTTTTCTCACTATTCTAGCATCATTCATTCACTCAAACCTAGCCTTATACCGTAGGGTCGCTTTTACATACCTCTCTCTAAAAGTGCTCCAACCCATGCCTCCCTAAGGGCCTCTACTACTGCATATCTAGGTGCATTAAGTGCCATTCTTGCAACTCTATTCTGCCCTATTTCTAATTTTTCTAGTTCACTTTCATTCCATGCAATCACATCCATACAATACATGATGCTCGGAACAGCCACGCTCTTCCAAACTTCTCGCAGCACGTCATATTTACTCGCTCTCATCCTTGCTGCACTTCCTAGCCGACCTACCCACTGACTCACCATGCTTATCTTCTCATTCTTTGTCTTCACGCAGTCAACCGGACTCATCCACATCCCCAGGTACTTGTATTCATCTGTCTGTTGCATCTCATTCTCACCTAGTCTCCACACTGAGTTCCTCTCATCCTCTGACCCATTCACAACCATTACCTTGCTCTTTTCACTGCTAAACCTCATTCCAAAGTCTCTTCCATACCCATCTACAACATCAAGCAAACTCTGAAGCTCTTCTGCCGACTCACTTATAAGAACATCATCTGCATACAAGAGCACACATATCTTATCATTCCACATTTACACCTGCATTCATTCTCCTCAATCTAGCAGCCAGTTCCTCTGTATATAAGCTAAAGAGGGTTGGTGATAATATGCAACCCTGCCTAACTCCTCTTTCACTCTTCACCCAGTCTGTCTTTACATCTCCTAGTTTATACTTAGCTCTTGTATCCACATACATACTTCGCACTATGTTAACTATCTTTGCACTTAACCCAATCTTTTCTAGCACTATACCTAGCATTTCTCTGTTCACCCTATCATATGCTTTCTCTATGTCTAGAAAACCTAAGTATAACTTGCTACCATCTTTCTTCTTTCTTTCAATCAATTAATTCACCACAAACATATTGTCTTCAGCTCTCCTGTTCACACGGAACCCATTCTGCTCTTCACCTAACACTCCATCCCTCTCAATCCATTTACACAATCTTTCATTCAAAACTGCACTGAACACTTTTCCTACTGTGTTAACTAACGCAATCGGCCTGTAGTTTTTCAACTCATTCTTACCCTTGTACCCTCCCTTATGCAGCAAGGTCACCCTGCATTCATTCCACATTCTCGGCACTCTCCTCCTCCCACACCTGGTTAAACAACTCAGTCATCCTATCAATCACAACCTCTCCTCCATTTTTGGACAATTCATAAGGTATCTCATCCGGCCCTGCTGCCTTCCCATTCTTCTGCTTCTTCACACATTTCTCCACCTCCTCCCTGCTGATCCTTTCATTCAACTCGTCTGCATCCTTTCTCTCCAGTGTCACACACCCTTCACCCACATCAAAGACCTCACCTACACCTCCAATCTCTTCCCAAAACTCTTTTATTGTCCTTCTCATTTCTTCTTTATCAGTCACCACTGCCCCATTCACCTTCAGGCTCTTCACATTCTCACTGTCAGGCATACCCTCACCCCTCAGGAATCTGTACCATTCACGACCATCTTCCATACCTTTCTCTCTAAGGGACTGAATCACACTTTTCTGACATTCAGGGTTTAACCCTGATCTTGATCTTGATGCTACAGGTGGCTCGGGATCGCTTCACAGCCTCCATCATCCTTTCACTCGTCTCTCTACACAGTCCCAGCAGCAACACCATCCATTCCCTTCCTGTCTTCTCCACTCTTTCATTCCTATTATGCCTTAATTCACTCAAGATCACTTGCATCATCTCATGCCTGTATCTCTCATACTTCTCACACTCCAGCATGACATGCTCCACCGTCTCGTCCTCCCCCATGTCACACATCTGGCACACCTTGTTGAGGGACTCAGACCACCTGTAGTTCCTTGCATTCACATCCATACACTGTGCCCTAGCTCGGAAGAGAAGGTCACCACCCAGGCTGCCATCATACCACCTTTCATACATCTGGGCTTTCTTTTCCTTGTACCATTCCAGGGTACTCTTTCGTTCCATCCCATTCGCCGCCCACGCCACCCTTAGCACAGCAAAGGGCGCCACTTACCCTGATGGCAGTAAGGGATGCTGACGTCATAGGGTTACGCTGGAAATGACGTCCAAATAATGGCTACTTGACTCGATCACCTTCCTCACAACCCGCCATCTCAGACCATACTGGAACACTTACTTTGTTTTATTTTATTCTTAGTTTTGCTTAATTACACATTTTGTCGTTGTTTAATTATTTTTTATATATTTCTTATTTTGTTTTGTGTTAGTTTTGGTTTAATTTCATTTTTTCTTTTCCTAATGTCACCATTTTAATGGTTATCACTTTTACATCTCTTGTTTTCCCCTTGTTTGGGGAATTTTTGTCGTTTACTATATATATATATATATATATATATATATATATATATATATATATATATATATATATATATATATATATATATATATATATATATATATATATATATATATATATATATATATATATATATATATATATATATATATATATATATATATATATATATATATATATATATATATATATATATATATATATATATATATATATATATATATATATATATATATATATATATATATATATATATATATATATATATATATATATATATATATATATATATATATATATATATATATATATATATATATATATATATATATATATATATATATATATATATATATATATATATATATATATATATATATATATATATATATATATATATATATATATATATATATATATATATATATATATATATATATATATATATATATATATATATATATATATATATATATATATATATATATATATATATATATATATATATATATATATATATATATATATATATATATATATATATATATATATATATATATATATATATATATATATATATATATATATATATATATATATATATATATATATATATATATATATGTGGTTGCCTACAATACCACACGAAGACGAAAATAAAAGATTGTTTACAATACTTGACGAAGAAGAAGGAGCAGGTTATCTACAATACCAGACGCAGACGGAGAAGAAGAAGGTGGTTGTCTACAATACCAGACAAAGAAGAAGGTTGTCTACAATACCAGACGAGCCCAAAATAACAGAATACCGGCAAGTAGCTCCAAAGACAGAAACGACACACCACCATCTTATTTCATAAAATACACTCAACACCATGCGAAATCTCAAAATGCCCCCAAACACACCTAAAACTCACTAAAAACACCCAATGTACACCAAAATATTCTCCACACACCCAAACCACTTACAACACCCAATATCATCTCCTACCACACTCAAAAAGCCATGCAACACCTCAAAATGCCTCCAAATCACCCCCAAACACACTCACACAGCTTAAAACACCCAAAATTAACCACAAAACACACTTAAAATACTATGTAACAATGCTTTCCTAAAACAATAGATTCTCTCTCTCTCTCTCTCTCTCTCTCTCTCTCTCTCTCTCTCGTGTAAGTGTGTGTGTGTGTGTGTGTGTGTGTGTGTGTGTGTGTGTGTGTGTGTGTGTGTGTGTGTGTGTGTGTCGGGCTTCGCTGTGGATGAAGAGGCTCTTCCACAGGATGAGGTACTGTGTCCCCATCGCGCTGCTCCCAAGGCTGACCAGGGTTGGAACATGGACGTGATGATGCAGATACTTGTCTCACTAAATGAGCAGATGGCCAGCTTTCGCGTTGGGAAATAAGATGTGAAATGTGTTTGCCCCATGTCTGCTCTCTCTCTCTCTCTCTCTCTCTCTCTCTCTCTCTCTCTCTCTCTCTGCGTGTGTGTAAGGTAATATATCACGTAAAGGAAGTAGAACAATAAATTAACAATTTTATAGGTAATTATAAACATGAAAGTAAGCATACATGGACATGCATCTGTCATATGGGTATAAGTAAACTTGCCATTCCGGCCGGTACATTCAACACACACACACACACACACACACACACACACACACACACACACAGACCACAGACATGGACAGTGCATGGTAGTAGAGTGGTATGTCAGGCCGCACTGACGTGAGAAGTCCCAGACTATAAATGTGGATTTATCAGCAGAAGCTCATCACAATCGTTGTTGACAAGATGAACAGGAGGAAAGGACTGGTACACTCGTTCACTGAGGAAAAAACAAATACGTTAAAATATATTAAGTAAATCTCTCTCTCTCTCTCTCTCTCTCTCTCTCTCTCTCTCTCTCTCTCTCTCTCTCTCTCATTGTGTAATGTTAATCGGCAAATCACTTGTCCGTCAATACTACTCGTCTCATTACGGAACACTGAAGTACCCCAGCAGCAACATTACAATAACAACAACAAAGACAATAACTCTTATTGCTACTACTACTACTACTACTACTACTACTACTACTACTACTACTACTACTACTTTAATCTTTACTACAACGAAAAAAACAAAAATAAATTTGAATCTAAGAAAAATACAGCAATAACAACATCTACTATTAAAAAAATAACGCTAATTACGAGAATCAAATAGAATATCAACATCAAAACAACGACAACAATTACAACAACAACAACAACAACAACAGCAACAACTATTACTACTACTACTACTACTACTACTACTACTACTACTACTACTACTGTTATTAGCAATTCCCATACCAGTAGCAGCACTCTGGTCCATGTGGTCTTTGGGTTGGTGTGCCGTGGAAGTCTTGTCTTTACTGCCGCCAAGACCAAACCCACCTAAGTTGAGGTTTACAGTGATGGCCTTAGCAGGAGACGTTACAGGAGCAGGAGTCGCTACAGTCTGCAGGAACTGGGGAGCGAGTCCAGGAGGGAGGCGAGATGGAAAAGTGGCTGGACGATTGGGTTGGCTAGCCGATCCAAAAGTAAGGGCAGCTGGGCGTGTGGGGCGACTGGCTGGTCTGGAGGACTGTGAAGGTGAACTGGAAGGTCTGAAAGGCTTGAAAGGTTTATTTGCTGGCTTTGGAGAGGAATTGGGAGGTTTGGAAGGTTTGTATGGTGTGTTTCCTGGTCTGGAGGGCGAGTTAGAGGGACTTGAAGAGTTGTGAGGTGTGTTTGCTGGTCTGGAAGGGGAATTCGAATGACTAGGTTTGTAAGATGTGGTTACTGATTTGGAGGGTAAGCGAGTAGAACTAGAAGGCGAGATGGCGGGTTTGGGTGAGTTTACAGGTTTAAGGGAAAAATTGGAAGGTTTAGAGGGAGGTCTAACAGGCCTAGAAGGGGACTTTGTTGTTCTGGAAGCAGAGTTGACAGGCTTGAGAGAAGAGCTGGCGGGTCTGGAAGGTCTTGTATTTCCTCCATTCAACGGTCTTTTCGTAGCTTGAGAGTCGACTCGATTATCATTATGAATATTAAGCATACTGCTACTACTGGCACTTCCTGAGCCTGTGTAACCGCTTCCAGACGTGTAACTTCCGCTACTATCTGGCAGAATGATTGGGGACGGGCTGGATCGCGAGGTGGTATTGTGAGGGCGTAGCAAAGGCCTCCCCATCCCTTCTGCAGGCCTGGAGACTGTGTTTAAGGGAAGGTGAGGTGGAGATGTCGTCTTCTCGTTAAGGGGCTTCAGTAGTGCTCCCTGAGTCTTGTTGGCCCACGCACTACCTACAGGTGGAAGAAGAATGATTGGTTACCTTGAAACGAGAACTGAACGGCAAACCCGTGGTACTCGAGCATAACACACACACACACACACACACACACACACACACACACACACACACACACACTTGCCTCTCCCTTCCCCTATTACATACATGGCATGATGTGGATTGCGTGCATAACTCTATTGTAAACAATGGTGTCTTAATGGTATGGAAATATGACCACTAACAAGACAAAACAGAAAAAAAACATGTGTGTTTTACAGATATAAGAAAATTAAGAGGAAATATAAAATGTGATAATAATGATCAAAAAGAACACATATGGCACTGCGGAACAATCATTCGGCGGTGGACACGCATAGTTATGATCCTAAGTAAAGTAGAGTAAAGTAGAGCAGAGCAGAGAGAGAGAGAGAGAGAGAGAGAGAGAGAGAGAGAGAGAGAGAGAGAGAGAGAGAGAGAGAGAGAGAGAGAGAGAGAGAGAGAGAGACGCCCTTGGCCTGAGACTCCCTGGTTAGCACGCGAGTCATTGAGGTCACGCCATGTGAACTTTGCCGCAAAAAAAAAAAAAAAAAGAAAAAAAAAGAAAAAAGAAAAACGTCACGACACAAAGGAGGGAGGGCACCCCTGACTCATCTTTAAGCCGAAACGTAGCAGACGAGCCCAAGAAAATAAAGAAAGGTATGTCAAATAAGAAACATAATGAGATGACACATGACATTGTAAGGTGTGTTCGTTATTACATGCTTGAAAAAAGTCAGGTTCAAGAAAGAGATGAGAAGGAAGTGGTTATCAAATAGAGTGGTTGATGAATGAAATGGAATCACTAATGAGCTTTTTAGTATTAAGTCAATATGGAGCTTTAAAACAAGATTCGACAGGTAAATGGATGATGATGATAGGTGGAAACAGATAGGTATGTTCATACAGGGATTCCCAGGTGTAGGCCTGCTGAAGGCCTACTTTTGCAGCTTCCCTAATTTTCTGATGTTTTCTTCTGTTCTTATATCTGTCTATACATATAACAGGTGGACAACCTCACCAGGATTGGACCAGAGATAGCACAATGTATTCTGATGTAGTGACGCATTCCGTCCTGTCCTCCCCTTCCTGGAGCGTCCTGTTCATGTTAGTAAACAAATCTGAACAGATCGATTTTGTAAACAAAGGGAGGACACCATGCCGACCACGTTCGTGTTCCCTCTGTCTTTCTTCCTCAGAAGGACACAGGCAACAACTTCAGTCTCTGAGTACAAGAGAAACCGATAGGATGATAAGCAGAGAAAAAGCCGCCAAGAGAAGAGTGTAATGGGACTCCAGACAGACAATGATTATCAACTAAATCGTCAACTTTCAAGCTCCGAACCGTTCGTTTCTGCTTTGTTCAGACGGAGGGCGAAATCTGTTGTTACATTGAATCGGACGGAGACTATCCTGTCTTTGTTAGATTTCGTTTACGTTAGGTGTCTAATTAAGAAGCGTGAGGGGTGTTGATACCAAGAAAAGGGAATTCTTCCACTTAATTTTCCAGAAAAAAAGCAGTAATGCATTACCTAAGTTTAACGGGAAGAATCTCAGATAAAAGAACACGAGGAACATAGACAAAAACAGTGAACAGTGAAAAGGAGAAGCAGTTGATCAGAGGGAAATAGAGACCTTCACGATCAAAGAGAGACTATACGTATAGTAAAGAGAACCTTGCATGGAGGAAAATTATAACAATGAACACCTTTGTTAAGCTCTGAGTTATGGCACAAACGCGTGCTCCCCAAGCTAAGTGGGTTACGCCAGGCATGCATTACTACAGATTGTGGAGCACATTGTAACGGTGGTGGCGGGGAGCACAATTACTATCCTGGATGCCGCCCCTTGACGTCCCGTCCAGTGCCAATTGCGAGGCACACTCGAGGTCACTCTTGACTCTCTGCTCCTCCTCCTCCTCCTCCTCCTCCTCCTCCTCCTCCTCCTCCTCCTCTTCCTCCTCCTCCTTCTACTACTACTACTACTACTACTACTACTACTACTACTACTACTACTACCACCACTACTACTACTACTATTACTACTACCATCATCATCACTACCACCACTTCTCATGACGAACACTAAAATCTTAGAAAATCAACGAACGAATTTGCTTTGATTGTACGTCATTTCCTTTTCCCTCCTCTTCAAAGCCAATTTCTTTAGCTCCCAAGGACGCTTGAAGAAGGGCTACACTTGTGAAATGTTGGGCAAATGGGTATTACATGTCCAAATAATCATTAAAGAGAGAGAGAGAGAGAGAGAGAGAGAGAGAGAGAGAGAGAGAGTGACAGAGAGAGAGAGAGAGAGAGAGAGAGAGAGAGAGTGTGTGTGTGTAATTCACTGTTTGATCTGCTGCAGTCTCTGACGAGACAGCCAGACGTTACCCTACGGAACGAGCTCAGAGCTCATTATTTCCGATCTTCGGATAGGCCTGAGACCAGGCACACACCACACACCGGGACAACAAGGTCACAACTCCTCGATTTACATCCCGTACCTACTCACTGCTAGGTGAACAGGGGCTACACGTGAAAGGAGACACACCCAAATATCTCCACCCGGCCGGGGAATCGAACCCCGGTCCTCTGGCTTGTGTGAAGCCAGCGCTCTAACCACTGAGCTACCGGGCCGTGTGTGTGTGTGTGTGTGTGTGTGTGTGTTACAATAGTTTCTGGAAATACTGCTAGAGGTGAAAGTACACGTTATTCTGAGTAGAGAATGTTTCATACACATAAGTATGCATTGTGAGGATTTACTTGGCCATGGGTTATAATTTAAGGATGGCTGGATGACAGAAACAACAGCTGTCTTTTGTCATACAATCACGTATAAACTAATAAATTCAGGACTGATTCTAGCCCAAGAATAAAATAGAACCAACGAGAAAGTTGAAACAATGGTTAGTACAAATCTATTAATGCATTGTTAGTATGAATTGCTGCTTATAATTTCCCTTGTTTAATCTGCAGAGTCCATAGATAACAATGCAGTTCTTAAAAAAAAAAAAAAAGGGAATGAATGACTAAACAAACGAATGACTATACGAATTCAGAGGAAGTACTTTAAGAAAACAATGAATCTACCACGACAACAGTAAATCGGCAGGAAAGAAAACTTGCAAGTTAAAAGGTTCTAAAACCGTGGCGAGATGGGTATCCATAGTGGATATACGAGCATCACGCGTGTAAATCAAGAGCTGAGTTTCACAGGGAGTTTAACAGATAATTCACAACCACCACCACCACCACCATCACTGCTACTACTACTACGACTACTACTACTACTACTACTACTACTACTACTACTACTACTACTACTACTACTACTACTGCTGCTGCTGCTGCTGCTACTAGTGTATACTACTACTGTTGCTGACACTACTTTTCAGCTGTGACTCGCAATCATTCACATAATGCAAAGCAGGACAAAAGGAGGAGAAGAGGACGGCTGTTCCCTGCGTGAGGAAAACGACGGATCCTGCTCACGTGAAAATTGTCATCGATCTTATACGCGTAATTCAAGGCTGAGCTGGTGTGTGTGTGTGTGTGTGTGTGTGTGTGTGTGTGTGTGTGTGTGTGTGTGTAAGAGAGAGAGAGAAAGAGAGAGAGAGAGAGAGAGAGAGAGAGAGAGAGAGAGAGAGAGAGAGAGAGAGAGAGAGAGAGATAATACGTAATAATACCCTCAAATAACAAATGACGAACAATTAAAAAGAAAAGAAAAAAATGGACAAAGGCATTTTCCCTTATCATAATATTAAAAAGAAAATCTTGTGGGTTTGAGGGTCTTTTATCATTACTTTTTTTTTTTTTTTTTTTTTTTTGACAAGAGCGACCGTTTCCCTGAGTCTTATTTAACTGCATATGTTTGTCCCGCCTCCCCACATGCTTATCTGTCTGTCTGTCTTTCATATCTGAATGAAACGAGACAACAGAAAGAGTAAATTTGGTGTTTTCACTCTCTCCGCCTTTCACCTTGTCGAAGTTGTCTTTCTTCTTTTTCTATCTCTTTTCCTGTTTCACCCCTTACATTCCCTTTATGTCACGAGGCATGACAAGTACGTATTAACACGACCACCTTAAGGAGGATCAAGGGCAAATAAGTAGGAGTCATTAGTTCTGTTATTAGGATGCCTGGTCGTCTCGAGGGAAGGAACGTCAACTGTCCCGGGTCACGAAATACGAGACTAGCGAGGGCTTATAAGGAAGACACATTGGAGGAAAGGGTGAGGTGGAATCGATGGTACGGTACGCTATGTTAGTGTGTGTGTGTGTGTGTGTGTGTGTGTGTGTGTTACTTTGTCTATGCCAACCTTAGTGTGATTACCGGCATGAAACATACTAAAAAAATCTATCAAAACCGTAGTACATTTTTTTTTTTTTTACGCTAAATTTAAGAATTATGAGCAACACACTGCCTCCTTCATGATCCACGCCTCGGCAGACTCACAGGACACCTCTCGTGTACAGCGTCAGTGTCATAGTATCGTATTGCGTACTTTAAAAGCCACGAAGCAGCTTATCATTTATCTCAAACCTTAACATTCTTGAAGTGATTTACTGGCTAATATTTACCGGTTTTCCTCGTGAAGAAAATATGTCTACATGTCACACACACACACACACACACACACACACACACACACACACACACACACACACACTTCAAAGTATAATTTCCAAAGGAAATCAATCTCTCTCTCTCTCTCTCTCTCTCTGTGTGTGTGTGTGTGTGTGGGCAACCGGCAGATACGTACATATACCCAGTAAATACTTCCTAACTAGCATTATCACACACGAAACATGCAAACACGTGATATTACCATTAAACACAACAGTTGTTCGGCGCACCTCCCTTGGCGGATGATACAACGCTTGGTTTCCCCTCTTCGTTCAATAAATGTTTGGTGTGGACAAGAGGTGCTTAGCGTCAAGGGATGAAGAGCCGAAGATGAGTAATCGTATAGTATATCTTTCACACTAAAGTTCCGTGAAGACGCGATGAAAGATTAGCATGTGATGGGTGAGGGACCAGGTTATTATAATGGAAGGCGTTGGCGAGATCTCATCCAGGGGCATGGTGCGAAATATGGGTGAGACGCTTTGTTCCCTCATCACCACTATTTTTAGAGGCAAGATGTGTAACGAGATTATTATACATGTCTTTTCTTACAGAAGGTAAATAAATCTTTGAAGTCAAGAAAGCACATCTGAAAAGTTAAATAATTCCCACACATAACCTTTGAAAATGTTCGAGGTTAAACAATGGAGGGTCTGATGATATGATCCATAGTAACTACACTCACAGCAAAAACAAAGGCAAAGAAGCCTGTCTGTTACTTCTTACCATCGCAGAATTTATGCAGTAGACATAGGCTGAGAAGCTTACCGATCATCATCACTAGCTCTCCTCATCATTTGCAACGGAGAAACGGAGTAGGATAGCCCAAAATTAATGAAACACACACACACACTCTCTCTCTCTCACACACACACACACACACACACACACACACACACACACACACTACAGTACCACAAGAGAGCAGACCTAGCTCTTTCGTACTACAACTACTAAACGTAAATACATATACACGTAGTCCATCGTCAGATCCTGCCACACTTAATCCACTTGAAGAGCTATATGTGCCCACTCCATGGTATTACTGTGCCACGGTGATCAGTCCTCATTTAGTCTAAGGTACCGCCCACTGCATAACGTTATATATATATATATATATATATATATATATATATATATATATATATATATATATATATATATATATATATATATATATATATATATATATACATGCTCATCTTCTCTCTGAAGAAGCCCTATGGGCGAAACGTTGGAGAAATAAAATACTCCTGCTACTCCTGAGTTTCTTTCCATCACCCACCATATATATATATATATATATATATATATATATATATATATATATATATATATATATGTTTTTTTTTTTTTTTTTTTTTTTTTTTTACAGCAAAGCACGTCAAATGCTTCACGGCACTTTGTCAATAAGTCAGTTAATCATGCTACACTCATTATGTATAGTATGAGCATTCCACTTCAAATCAAATAACTGTCTAAGTAATTCTCTTCACCACTAAGACAGAAGACACTATCAACACAATAGTAAGGCACAAATCTTATTTTTCTTCTGACGAACAACACAAACAATTCACTTCCTTCCTGTGTTATTTCTATTTTTCATTATTTTTCTTAGTTATCTATTCATTTATTTCATCTTATTCGTTTATTCTCTTTCTTTACCAAATATACCAAATCTTATTCATACCTAAGATCATCAGTCCCACTCGACGCGCATGCAACTTTAGAGAGCAAATTAAGTTCACTTCCAGACTCCACATAACGCCTCACTCTGATATGGTATGCAAGAACTAATGAGTCTCAGTCATTGACTTACCACAGGACACAAGGAGCGCCACCAGGAGCTGCACCACCACCCTACACGGCTGCATCTTGTCGTCACCAGTGGCCACAGCCTCGTCACGCAGCCAGCTGGAGCCAGAGCAGCCACCACCCGTCTGCCGTTCACCGAGGTTCCGGGAAGAATAGACCAAGATAAGACTTGACCACAAAACCTAACGTTTTTTACGCGCATTTCAGAGTTATTTTAAGACATTATGGAATCCTGAGTCTGTTATTCGTATAACAAGGTTTTCTGTCACGCTATGGTTCATTAAACTTAGCGTGTCAGCCCGTACACTTATGAAACTTTAGGGGAAACGTTGGACGTGTGGAAATGATTATCATCGGGAAAACAAACATCATCGCGCTTCAGGCATCCACGTGGGAGGGAGAGACGGGGATGGCAAGGGTTGTGTCACCGGGAAGATTGTCGTGTACGAGGTCACACCGCGACCCTCCTGCACTGACGCTGACCTCTTTTGTGGTGCCGCGTGACCCTATAATGGACCTGCCATTCCTGAAGAAAGAGTGGATGTCGCCGAAACACAGACCAAGAAAACAGTGTCATCATAACGATTATGTACTATGTAGTGCTGTATATGTATGTGCATGTGTGTACGTACGTATGTATATATGTATGTATGTACAAATATACATGGACAGGTATGAATGTAGATAAATAGATAAATTAATAACTACTACTACTACTACTACTACAACAACTGGTATTGTTGCCGCTACACCAATACACATCCGATCCAGATTAAGCAAATATTAGTTCTAGAATGGAGTTCATTAAAATGACATGTGATGTGTGTCAGGGTAGCCATCACACGAACCATGGGGCACGATGTTTGTCTTAAAGGAGGATAGCTCGGCCTCACCTAATATTGACAAGAAACAAGGAGAGAGAGAGAGAGAGAGAGAGAGAGAGAGAGAGAGAGAGAGAGAGAGAGAGAGAGAGAGAGAGAGAGAGTCAATAATTAATGAAATAAATTATCAGGATGAATTTGCAGTTTTATCGTTAACTGACTTCAGAGTTGACCATTAAAACAATAATATTGCGATCCATATCCCAAGCCCATTCACTACACATGTGCGCTGATACATACGTGCCAACACACTGCACATTCTAATGCACATACGTATGTACTTACACAATACAAAAACAGTAAAATTATACATTATACAAAAATCAGAAATAAAAAATAAATTATGATAATGATGATAAGAGCAAATAAATAAGTTTAGATAAAAAAAAAAAAAGACCGGAGAGTTTAAGACAATTGACTACGAGTCTGTAAACCTTGTGGACAGTTGTACAGTACACCATCAATAACAGTAACACTATTAATAACAAGTATCCTCACACAAGCTGTAAACTTTAATATCCTTGCCAAATAACAACGACATCCATGGACCATATTCTGAAACTGTTCTCTACTGCAACCACGACTAATTTGAAAAGGCTTTACTTAAGCTTACATGTGACTTTTAGGGACGTTTTACGATTCTAGTGACACGTAAGCAAGATTCCTACATTTCTAACAGTTTTTTTTTCTAGGGACATTTTACGATTATAGTAACACATAAGAAGATTTCAACATTAATTACAAGAAAAAAAAAAACTCTTGAGAACTGAATTAATCATCTCTGTGGCCTTCGAAAATGGTCATATTGAGAGAATAATGCCTTTTGTTTTTGTTTTTTTCTTCTTCCTAATATTATGTTTCTATTTTATTCCATTTCTTATAATCTCACATAAAGTTGGATAACTCAAAAATAGAGAGAAAAAAAAAAAAAAAAACGGAAAACTCACACCAATATATTACTAGGATGGTGTGCGTGGTGGTGGTGATGATGGTGGTGATGACCGTTGGTGTGATGGTGGTGGTGTCCATGGTTGGGGCTCAGGGAGTGATGGGTAAGGGGCTGAGAGAGACTGTGGTGGCGGGCATGGTGGTGCTGGGTGTGGTGGTGGCGGGTGGTCTTGGCCTGGTCCTGGTCTTGGGTGTGGGTGTGGGCTGGAAGCTGCCAGTATCGTTCGTCCCGCTGAGTCGCATCACCGCAGCCTGGGAAACGCAACACCAGGCCTGCAGCGGTGTTATTTGTTGTTATTATTTCTTACCAAGAGCGTGAGCGTGAGCGTTTTGCATCTTATCTTAATGCAAAACTGCGTATGCACGGTAACAAGTTTTATACCTCACCTCATATACTATCCGTGACATAGGCCAGGAACAACAAGCTTGGTCAATATTAGATTTTGAAAACAGATAAGAAGGAATTGATTTTTCAAATAGGATGAATCGAATACACTTAGTATGTAATCAGGTTGTTAGTGCTGAGTCAATACGATACTTAAAAAAAATGATTAGGCAAATTCATGGATGAAAAAATAGGTAGTTACGTTAAACTTTCATACTCGTACATGGACAGCCACGTTTTGCCTTGACGGATGCTAGCAGTCATCCCTATTTCCTTGCGTCTTCATCTTCTGAGACGAGTCCATTATCTTGCTGCAGAACAGTTTGCAAGAGAGAGAGAGAGAGAGAGAGAGAGAGAGAGAGAGAGAGAGAGAGAGAGAGAGAGTGGTAGGAGCGGCATGAGTCACCGGGAGAGCCTATGCTGCTGAGTGTCAGGCGGGACGAACCCCTGAGTTATAAGACTGACCATTTGTGTGTGTGTTTCACTATTTGATCTGCTGCAGTCTCTGACGAGACAGCCAGACTTTACCCTACAGAGCGAGCTCAGAGCTCATTATTTCCGATCTTCGGATAGGCCTGAGACCAGGCACACACTACACACCGGGACAACAAGGTCACAACTCCTCGATTTACATCCCGTACCTACTCACTGCTAGGTGAACATGGGCTACACGTAAAGGAGACACACCCAAATATCTCCACCCGGCCGGGGATTCGATCCCCGGTCCTCTGGCTTGTGAAGCCAGCGTGTGTGTGTGTGTGTGTGTGTGTGTCAAGAAGGGGAGACGAGCGGTTCACTTGAGTTGATTTGGAACATGATTGTACACACAAACACACACAAACATAAGAAGGGAATAATAAAGCTAAGAAAATCTGCTCTACTTGAACGAGCACCATTTTTTTTTTTTTTTCTTGTAAGAAGGACGCCGGCAAGGACAATGCAAATTGAGATGAGGCGCCGTTTCCATTTTAGATCATTAGTAAAGAACAGATCGAAGATGTTCAGAGTAAAAGAAGGGGGGCAGTTGAGTGCTTAATGAAAAAGCGAGAATAATTGTCTAAAAGGATGTGTCGACTTGATAGGCGAAAGAATTGAATTTTAGTGGAATTGAACAATATATTTTCTCTGCTGCAATCACAAACTTCAGAGAGACCGGAAGCCAGACGTTTTATGTCTTCCCTGCGTGATCTGTCTATGAAAAGACGTGAAAAGCCAGTCAGGGGATGGAAAAGAGAAAGGAACAAGTCCTGAATCATCTAAAGAAGCGTTTTTAGAAAAGGTTTAAGTGAAGAGTACAGCTTATGGAAATATATGAGATGGCAGTAGTGCTATCAGAATTGAACAAAATAGTGGATAAAATTGGATGAAGATACAAAGTTATTGAAAATTTTTCGGCTAGAAGCCAGAAATCTCGAGGTGAGTTATTGGATCTCGAAAGATTTTGGCACTATTAATGAAGAAGTTTTTGGCTAGTTGGAGATGAGGTGTAGTAGAAGAGATAAATAATTAAGTAAATTAAATAATAATGTAAAGCTTGTGCAAGTAACACAAATCAGGCATAATTTCTTTCCACATCATTGAATTACGACGCGCGGATCGTTCCACAGATTGGCCTCCATTCATAGGGCTGGGTGACCCTAATCGCTTAATACATTGACAGACAAATCTACGAGCTGCTCTGACCTGTGAGTGTGCCGCTGACGAGGGAGAAGGCGAATGCAACGAGCAGGGATGCCAGCTGGTGGGCCGCCTGCACCAGAGCTGACCGGCCCTCCCCAGGGGAAGCCCTGTAGTAGCTCATTACTTCCTTAAACTTGTAGTCCTCCTTGTGGGGGGCCATGGCAAAGTAGATGTCATACACACTGACAGAGAGAGAGAGAGAGAGAGAGAGAGAGAGAGAGAGAGAGAGAGAGAGAGAGAGAGAGAGAGAGAGAGAGAGAGAGTTGTTAGTAGTCCATTGCTGTGCATTTCCTTAGCGTTCATTTTAAGAAAAAAATGGATGAGAACATTTATCGCCAATTACTACGCTATTGTTATTTGGAAACGCACATTTAAATTGTATTTCTCTCTCTCTCTCTCTCTCTCTCTCTCTCTCTCTCTCTGCTAACCTGTAGCCGTAGATGCCGTCGTCAGTTGCACACGCCGCCATGACCGCCCCCGCCACGCCTCCCAGCATCCCACCTAAGCCATGTGATACGCCCACGCCGAACACGTCACCTACACCCAGACACCTCTCCGCTAGAGGCTGACGACATACCGAAGAGCAAGTTAATAGAGAAGATCAATTACTTGCACCCTGCTGTTGCCAAGTTACTCTCTGAGGTCGTTGTGACGCAAGTTACTGTTATAGTGTAGCTCAATATAACAAAGTAGAGCTTCCTATATAAAGCGATTTGTAGTGTATACATATATGTTGCCAAGGGAAAATGTGAATTAATCTCTCTCTCACTGTGAGATAGCAGCGGGCCAGCACACAAGCAGTGCCTACACCTGCCCCCAGCAGCAGTGCCCCGTAAGGTAGCACCATTAAGTTCGCCACGCCGCTCACCGCTACGGCAGCGCCCAGCACGCCGCTCTGCACGTCACTCTGAAGGGCAGACAGAGAGAGAGAGAGAGAGAGAGAGAGAGAGAGAGAGAGAGAGAGAGAGACTCTTGCATATTAACAAAGTGATATGAACTATCACACATTTACAAACATATTATAACATAACACACACACACACACACACACACACTCTCTCTCTCTCTCTCTCTCTCTTTACCATTGAATATTTTCTCCTGGGATGGGCAACGGAGGAGGCAACGAAGGAGGCAGGGACGGCACCAGCGAGGGACAGGAAGGCGTTTACCATGGCACGGTTGTGGTCGTCTCCCGTGGTACGCCACAGCCACATCTCCACCATGGACACCACCACCACCACCGTACCTGAAGAGAAAGGGGATGTGTAGATGAATATCAGGTGTGTGAATGTGGATGTGTGGCAGGTATGCTGAGTTAAGTCTATTATGCTTCTTCCTTTTAATTCTATTCTCTAACCTCAACTTCAACGATTTCACTTGACTTCAACCTTTCTCCACCTGAGATCAGGTCCTGCAGTAAGTTTGGTCTTTCGCCGAGTGCCCAAAAAACAAGCAGGATGACAAAGGCATCATTAAAGAATCCTGTCTGCACGAACAGACGATCATCTAAGCCGTTATGAGTTGAAGGGATGACTATCTAAGTCTCCAGAAGTAGAAGGGATGACCAGCTAAGCCTCCAGAAGTAGAAAGAACGACCATCTAAACTTCCAAAAGCAGAAGGAAAGACCATATTGTTGCCCTTGCCGGCGCCCTTCCTACATAACGAAAAAAAAAAAGCCTAAAAGTAGAGAGAGAGAGAGAGAGAGAGAGAGAGAGAGAGAGAGAGAGAGAGAGAGAGAGAGAGAGAGAGAGAGAGAGAGAGAGAGAGAGAGAGAGAGAGAGAGAGAGAGAGAGAGAGAGAGAGAGAGAGAGAGAGAGAGAGAGAGAGAGAGAGATGGGGGGTGGGGGGAAAGGTGCCGCTGAAAAGGCACTGCCTTCCGACTAATAACAGAAAAGTGAGCTACATGGTCACCAGGAGCTCCACAGGTTGTAACAGATAAAGTGAAGAAACTTTTTTCTAGATTTTGATAGCAGGAACCAATAGGGGATGAAGTGCGGCCATGGGTTGAAGGCAGCGCACGTACTGAGTGGCGGAAACAAGACGACAACATGCTAATATAACAAGGCAGCAGAGAGAAGCTGAAGGCACCTGACGAAGCTGAAACAGGTAGCTGATTAGACAGGGCTGTGAGTAGAGGAAATTGGACATGGAACGATGAGCGCCGAGCTGCCCTCCATCTCCATCTCAACGCTTTCACGTCGTGTTCTACCTGATGTCTATATTATTGTCTGATGTGCAGGATAGCATAGGAGTTGCAGAGAAACTCAAATTCAGAACGGCAGCCGTAGTCATAGTATTACGGAAGAGTAAGCCTCTCCCATGTCCAAAGGTTTCCGAGGCTAAGCTCACTACGTGATATGCACACAAAAACAAACATTCTAAGACGTACAGTACGTAATGCTGCAATGTTACTCACCTACGAGGGCAGTCACTTGTGAGGCGCTGGAGAGTTTGGGTGAAGCATCAGAATGTCTGGACAAGGCTCGAGACGCTGCCATCCCGAACATTGAGCCGAACATGTGAACACTCATGCATCCTCCGAGGTCCGCACTCTGTAAGGAAAAAGAAAAAAAAAAAAAAAAAAAGAGAAAAGAAAAGAGAAAATAAATATGCAATGATAATAAATCAAGTAGATAAAATAGATCATTATAAATGAATAATGAATAAAAAAGTACACCATTAATTTGATAATAAATTTCGATGAAAGAATCTAAATGGATGCCTCATCAACTTCTCTCCTTCAATGACTATCAATCTCTCACCAAAACTACAGAACTACTGTATGTTGCATTTGTTATGGTCTGCCGTTACCTGTACGTTTACTGCTCTCTTGAAATCGTTAACCCTAAGTTTCCCCGTCTCTCTCCCATAGATTCTATGCACAGGTCTTACTATTTACTTATATAGCTAATCTGTTTTACATTTCAGCTAATGCAAAATTTAACCGATATTTTCAATTCTTCATTCCTTTCACAGTGCTGTTGTGGCATTCGACCTGTTTCAGTTGTTAATCCATCCAACGACTACCCGTTTAGAAAAATAGGGATATCTAGTTATAATCTATTTATTATTTTGTTACGATTTGTTCTCATATTCTTAAACAGTTGTAGCTTTTGGTAGTTCCTGTGTCAGAGCACTGCCAACTCTACTAGCCTTGATGATCTCTAGCTAATAGCATGTATCGGCAGTGACTATAGTCTATGCAATGAACGAACTTTTTAACTTTGTCTCCTTTCGAAGATGAATGTAGCGCAGGAGAGCTCTGTTGGCGATGGATACAAACTTTCTGAAAGGCTACATTAAAACCAAATTATTCTGCCTGCACCTCCACAGACATGCTGATGAATTAAGCCTCCAAAACGTAAAAGGAGGCTACAATCAAAGTCCCAAAACGATATAGTTGCAGAATAATTGCTTACAGGAGTTAAAGGAGAAAAAAAAATTATAGCGCTAAATACTGACTGAATACAAGATTAAAGGACCTCTGCATATTTTATGCAACACACAAATATGTATACGTATAACAATAAAACAAGATTGAGAGGCATGGAAAAATTCGTAAATCTCCATAATAAGTTTTGAGGAAATGTATTATCTAATTTAAGTAAAACAGGTACGTATGTCGTAAAAAGGGCAACAAGTCCCACACTTTCTTTGTCGGAAATTAAACTGGATATGAGGTGGCAAGGTTTCGGCTGTGATGTGACTTAGGCCTTAAGCCTTAGGGCAACGAAATAATTCCTGTAGAAGCAGTAATTACTTCACTCCGCTGATACAAATACCAGTCTTAGTAAAACATTCACACATTACCACATTATTCTCTATCATTCCACCGGATTTTTTTTCTTACTCCAGTAATCCGAATAAAGCCATTTGCCATTTTTCTGTGTTCTTCGATTATCTTTCCTTCTATGTGCCCACCTTGAAAATTGTGAGTGCGATGTGGTTGTTAAGGAGGTGGAGGGGTACATGAACCACCATGAGCACCACCATCTGCAGCGGCGAGGCGACTCCCACCATGGCGCCTTCAGCAATGCATGTACCAATGCTGACCACCTGGGCCTCCAGCACTCTACATACGTACATACAGGAAAGCGAACTTAATGAATTGATGATGTAAGGTTTTCAATACTCTATGAATAATTTAGATGCATATAAATGGATAAAGATTAATAGCATTCATAAAAAGTCATACATATGTTAATGTTGGTAGGTATTATATAGCTCTTATGATGAAAATGGGATGCAAGGTGTACATATACGAGGAGGAAGTACACACTTGCACAACAGACATAGAAGGTAATAGAGCACGGTGGAAGAATTGACAGGCGAGCTCTAGAAAGCCAGTGCGTCCCGTCAGGGGGCGCGATAGACCACACAATTGACATGACCAATAGCAATGAAACTCTCTCTCTCTCTCTCTCTCACCTATTCACGTCAATATTCACACGAGTACTGTCGCCGTGGAGGAAGCCTTGACACAACACGGCCCATTGCAGCGCCAGCCCTGCCAGCAGCAGCGTCCATCCCACGCCGGAGAGCTGGTGTCCTGGCGCTCCAGACACCCGCATCCCGAGACCCAACAGCATAACGACTGTGGCCAGGACATCTGTTAGGTTGAAGGGTAGGAACAGTAAGAGTACTGTTGTGTGATGTCATTCGCGCCTTTTCACATATTCTATCCATTAATGTGTGAAGCTGTCTTGTTTTTCGTTTACATGTATTTTAATTTATTCGTTTCTGCTCATTTGTGAAAATCATTCAAAAGGATATTTTGTTTATATTTGGAGGCTTACTGTGATGAAGGCGAAGGCTTGGGTTATTTCCAGGAACGCTACCGCCCATAATGGGGTAATGGTTGTTCAAACCATGCGAGGCGTCTGCAGCTACCCCGTACCTGTAAAGAAGACCCAGTAAGTCTTAATGAACTAGTGGTTAATGAGACAGCTGAGTCGTAGTTGGAGAAATGGATAAAACACCTGTCTACACTCTTTACCTAACGAAGATGATGAAGAGAAGGAGAAAAAGTCCCTGAAGCAGGAGGATCGCAGCCGTGTGTCGTGTCAAGTACCACATAGGGCGGCCCGCGTTCTTGTCGTTCTCCTTTGGCATCTCTTTTTGTCCCTGTGCCTCTGCTGTGCTCCCAGGCGTAGGACATTCACCTAAAAAAAAAAAAAAAAAAAAAAAAAATAGGGTGAGACAGTGGAAAGCCACTTATATATTTCTTTGTCACTAAATACTTAATGAGAGAGAGAGAGAGAGAGAGAGAGAGAGAGAGAGAGAGAGAGAGAGAGAGAGAGATTACATGATAAAAGCTTCTTCCCTTGCATTATATTATAACAAATAAAAACGCGGTTTTTACTTGCAGTATTTACAAAAAATTACGTAGATTTTTACAAAAATTTCTCACATTACAAACACTTACTGTCAGGGGAATTAAAGGTAGATTTTGGAGTGGATTGCACCATCTTCAGTCTAGAGAACTTTGACGTCTTTAGAGGAACTTGTTACACACACTCACACACACACACTACTGCTGCTATTGCTGCTTTGTTGCCAGACGTGCTCGCTATGTCATGAGGTGCAAAATTAACTTTACGACCAACGCCCTCTTTTGTGTTCTTATCTGCGTGCCATCAGTTTGAATACAACGTGGACCGCGCTGCTGGTGGGAAGACTGGTAATAGACACAATCACCAATCGTTCCAGTGATTCTTATCACCAAGAAAGTACTACTACCATGACGGACTGATTTAGTTTCCCATAACAAGATAACTTTTGATTTATCAAATATATAATACACATTATACCTTAATTATTGGTGAGAGACTGATCGCTTTACCTTGAACTCTTTTATTTCGTAAATGATCTTTTTTTTTTTTTTTTATGTCCTAGCCGGTAACTTGAAGACTATTGGAAACGCTGTTAAGCTTCCACCCACTTGTGGCGCAGGCAATTTTGTTTATAGTGGTAGCCATATTAGGGCCCATATCCCCACTCAAGTCGCCATAATAAAATGCCACGTCACGAAGTTTCTTCCTTCCTCCTCAATAACCAATAAACCCACAACCATAATGTACAATCATTACATTACAACCCAACACACACACACACACTGGTTGAACGTCACGAGGTTCACAACAGCCAGCGCAAAGGTGGAGCACCTTTCATCACACCAAGTGATCAATGATAGAATAAAGATGGTTGGAGACTTTTATAAACACACGGGATCATGGTGAGTTATGACTAACCATTAACATGAAGACATCTCACCATCCACTCATTGCATTTATCAATTTTTTTCTAGTTTCATTTTGGAAACTTAAAAAAATCAAATCCATATACTTACTTACATAGATCGGTGTATGATTATAGGAAAACTTATAAGTTTTAATTAACAGAGAGAGAGAGAATCTATGATCTTAATATCAAGTAATGTAATCCTCTCTCAATCTCCATCTCCTTTGTCTTCCTTCCTTTCTCACTAATTAAATATTCAGATTTACCTGTTTATTGTTGTTACCTGGTATACTAATAGATTTCTTAATACCTCAAATCTAAGAATAACTGGTCTGCCTCCCTCCTCACTCTTTTCTCTTATGTCCCATCCCACACTAACTTAAAACATGTAGGCAGGTTTGCAAACTTCCCCCGTTGTTTACATTTTATTTACAGATGTCTAAGTTGAACTGGTGCTGCACTGTCAAAGGAAATAGTCCCCTATTGTCTGACAAGGAGGGGGATACAAACCTGGGACCTCTGGCTTGTGAGTTGTTTATGGTAACCATCATGCCACCAGGAATGCCATGACAAACATCAAAATAAACTTCCACACAGCACTAAAAAGACCACAAACAACTTTTGTACTTTTATTATAAACATTAGATATTCACTAAACTTATTGATAAAGTACAAATCTTTTTCAGACCATTCTCAGTCACTCTGAGAAAATAATAACTTCTTCATTAGGAACACCAATTCCTCTTGTAACAATCCAGTCTTCTTATCAAGTGTTCATAAACTTGAGGTAGGAGGAAACAGCAAACACTTTAGAGTTAAAGGAATGTCATCACTTCTATGACAGGACAGTCAAAACTAACCCAAACCCACCCTGGCCCTGATGATCATTTTGGCCTGCTTGGTGACATGAATGTCCTGCCACCATGACACACTATTAAAAGAACCATAAGATTCCATGCACCACACACCCTGGAAATTTCTCAAATTACCCAAATAAACATCAGTAGTAACCATGGAAACAATATTCTGTGTAGGATTGGTAGTTATAACCCAATACACAGCAAATAAACTAGTCCTCAACCTTTAACTTGGAAACATGAACTTGCATTTTTATATCATTCAGCCTCATCTGATTACAACCTACTAAATTCCTTCACGTCATCATGTAGTCTTCAGCATTCTCTTGGACAGCTTCATTTGGTATTTCCTGTAGCATGTCCTGTCCTCATCATATCAAACATAATAGTACCAACTTTCATTCTTACTTATCCTCTTAATAACTTGGAAATGACTGGTCAGGTGTGGTCAAGTTTAGGTTTCTCTGGGCATGAGGTGGGCAATGTAGGGGTTGTTGTGAGACCGCGCCTCCTCCCGTAACTTCTCAACCTCCTTCTCCAGCTCCTCATCATTCAGGGCATCACAATCCAGCTTGCTAATCTTGGCCAGGAATTCTTCAATCACTTTCTCTCCCTCCTGAAATCATAGTTTGATGGTGCTGATTAAAAAAATGCATATTCACAAGAAGAATAAAACTTTATATTTTTAGCATTAAAATGTGAAGTTATTAAGGATTTCTCTCTCTCTCTCTCTCTTTCTCTCTCTCACCTCTTTCTGCAGCTTCCTCTTTTTCACAGCTTCTTCGGAGTCATCTTCCACATCCCCAAAGTCATCTTCCATTTCCCGAGCTTTCTGTCTGGCAAACTACAGAGCAGGATTGTAATATATCATGAAGCTTCTCCTGGACTAAAAATATTCAGTACAATATATCAGCTCAGTGACAGGCAGTGACACTGAATGAATTATTCAAGTTCATTCATTGATAAGATCAAAGCTCACCTCTATAGCAGTGGCTGGGAAATTGGCAAGCTCCGCCACATGGATGCCAAAGCTCCGATCACATGGGCCGGGCCGCACCTGATCAAGGATGTGTGTGTTCATTACTACTTTTACTAATGAAAATTTCCCTCTGAAACCTATAACTAGTGACACAATAAAAGACAAAATTAACTTTCTCTTTTCTCTCTTCTCCCCATGTCTCACAGCAAACAATTATTACAAGCTAATGAAGGACAAGCATAGGTGTATGAGGGTTATGAGAGAAAATTGGAATGTTGGCAATTTAAGTCAACTTGCTACAACAATGATCTCATACAACACTGGTTAAGGTTATGGAAAGACACAGTCCCTTCCATTAACCCTTTAGTGTCCAACGTTCCCATTTTGGGAACAACACTAATACGTCACTTTACTAGCCTAATTTATATTTTTTTGTTGTTTATACCATATGAGATGTAATGTTGAATGCATAACTATCTCAACTAAATTAAAACATTTTAGTTTTCTGTAAGTTTATTTTTGTTTTTTCGTTATGTATTTATGAAATTTTGAGAAAAATCATAGTCTTCGAGAAAAAATTTCTTTATTTACGAAATATCGTGATTTTAGATGTTCCTTTGTATTTGATGATCTGGATATGATTCTTCTTTGATAATATTTGTCGTTGCACAAAATTTGTATTATAGATTTGTCACATGTTCCCAAAATGGGAACGTTGGGCACTTACGTTCGCAAAATACCCTTATTTATTCATAAACTTGAAACATGTTAGGCTGTGTTCCGTGGTAGGTGGTGCAATAAGTCCATACTCCATACACACAGGCTACGCTGACACTTTGCTGTGAGTAGCAGAGAGGCTGGAACAAAAGGAAGATGGCGTAAAAAGGAAAATATCTCACTTGGTTCTCATTCCATACCTTCAGGTTTTGGTGATGTTCATTTAGGAAAAGACATGTTTGAGATCTATAAACTTTTCTTCACAGATGAGATGATCAGTCATCTAACACAGCAAACAAACTTGTATGCACAGCGGGACAAAAACGACAAGAATTTCAGCATTGATGAGGATGAAATGATGAAGTTTCTTGGACTGCTAATAATTAGCGGATATCATAGTGTTCCTGCTGAGAATGACTACTGGTCAACCAGTGAGGACTTAGAAATTCAAATATTTGCAAAGACAATGAGCAGGGAAAGATTCAAGTCCATCAAGAGGTACTTTCACGTAGCTGACAACAACAATTTAGGAGACTCAAAGATGGCCAAAATCCTACCCTTGCTTCAAATGCTCAAAGATAATTGTCAGAAACATGGCGTTTTCATGAATTCTTGAGCATCGACGAATCAATGATCCCTTATCGTGGAAGACACAGTGCAAAACAATTCATAAGAAATAAACCTGTCAGATTTGGGTACAAGATGTGGATGATGTGTAGTGCTGATGGATATCCTTATAACTTTTCTCTCTATTGTGGAAAGGAGGAAAATAGAAAAGAGCCCTTGGGAACTCAGGTGGTGATGAACATGTTACAACCAGTGGTAAATAAGGATGAGCATGTAGTGTTTTTTGACAATTTTTTTACTAGTCATGCACTGATGGTTAACCTTACCAAGAAGGGTGTTCGAGCTTGTGGAACTATTAGGGATAATCGCACCGGAAAGTGCCCTCTTATGTCAAAGAAAGATGCTGAAAAGAAAGAGAGGGGTTCATACGACTATAGATCGGATGATGTAGTCTTATGTGCCAGGTGGAATGACAACAGCATTGTCACAGTTGCTAGCAATTATTATGGAATCAGTCCTATGCAAAAGGTAAACAGATGGGTAAAAAAAGAAGGAAAAAAGAATATACAACAGCCTTATTTGATAACCATGTACAATAAAGGCATGGGTGGGGTGGATGTGTGTGACCAAATGTTGTCGACATACAGGCCAAGACTGCGTTCTAGGAAGTGGTATTGGAATATCTTTGCTCAGCTGCTGAACCTCTCCATTGTAGCAAGCTTCAGGTTCTACCAGTATGTAAACCCTACCTCTGAAGTAAGCCATAAGGATTTCAGGCGGGATATAGCTAGGACACTTATAAGAATCCAAGAACCCAGAAAAAGAAAAGGAGGGCCAACATCAACTGTGCCCAAAGCAATAAGGTATGACAATGTCAACCACTTTCTAGAACAATGTCCACAGGGAAGATGCATTCTGTGCAAGAAAAACACACGCCTAAGCTGCGTCAAGTGTGAGAAAAGACTCCATAAGGGGTGCAGTGCCCTGTTCCACAAGAAATGAGACATTGATGCTAACAGAGAAATAAATACATGATATTTTTGTTTGTTCTTTTGGTATTAAAGGATATATTTTTATGAAAAGATCTGTATATGAACCCAGTGTACGGATAAATTGAAATATATAATAACAAATCTGTTTTCTTAGTTATCTGAATAATACATTTGTAATTTGAGTTTATATGTATAATTTGGTACCGGAAGTGTTCAACGTTCCCATTTTGGGAACACACTGTAATTTTTCTAATATATGTAAAAAAAAAAAATTCTTCGTTTCATTATCATAAGTGGATCTCAACAAGTCATTACATAAATATTTGTGTCTGTACTCAAAGTTTTTCATGGTTCGGTCACTAAAGGGTTAACAAACTTGGAATCCTAAAAGAAACACCTGTCAGTAGAGATGATGCTGGGAGAGACACTTACCAGGTAGAGAAGAGTAAGAGTACCATGAGCTGTGGTGGCAGTGACATGGAAATTCTTCACACTGTCCACCTCCTTGCCGAGTGCTGTCACCTCGTGAAAGTGTGTGGCAAACAGGGTGAATGAACGGATCTCCTTGGCTATGTGTCTGGTGAGGAATTCAATGAAATTAGTGCTTTATTATTTCAATTCATTACTGGAATGGCAAAGCTCTAAAAATATAATAATAAGCAGTAGGAACATTAAAAATCAAATAAGACAGAAACCTTTCTCAAAAAAAAAAAAAAAAATAAATAAATAAATAAATAAAAAAATAAATAAATAAATAAATAAGAAAAAAAAAATAAATAAATAAAAATAATTTCTCAAACAAAAGAAGAAAACATCAACAAAACCAGTGTCACACATCACAAACTAACTACAAACACTCCAAGAAATGTCCCATGCACCAGCAGAGTCACACCTCATCCCTCCGACACTCACTCTGACAGAGCCCAGGCAAGGCCAAACCCATCGTAGGTGGAGGTTCCTCGGCCAAGCTCATCAATGAGGATGAGGGAGTTTTCTGAGGCAGACTGAGGAGGAGAAAGACTGTTAGAAATTCTGTGAAGTGGAGCACTATTAAAATGAAGAATATTCTATTCCTCCTTCAGTCTAAATTTCTGATTAAAAAACAGAAATATTGAGAGAAAATGCTAAAGTGAGTGTAGCAGATTACTCGGCAAGTGATCACAACCCACTTACTCTCAAGATAGTGGAGGTTTCCAGCATCTCAGCCATAAAGGTAGACACTCCCCTCTGCTGGTTGTCCCCTGCACCAACACGAGCTACCAGTGCAAAACAGAATGGTGAGAAAGAATGAAGGGAAGACCTCAGTAATGCAAATATAAGAGTGGGAGCATGAATTGATGTAAGCCACAAATACAGAATGAAATGATGTGGGGCATAAAAAGGATGAAGTGAGAAACTGATTAAAAACAGCACAATGTAGTAAGATACACAGAGTGACTGGGATAAAATGAGGTAGAGATGAATAAATACTCACGACACAAAAAAATCAAAAGTGGTAGAAGGAAACAGAATATATGTAATATAGACCAACAGGAGAAGAAAGAAGCAGATGCAATACTTTGGAAGACAACAGCTTCCCTCCCTCACCCAGGATGGAGTCAACGATGGACACCTCGGCCTCCTGGCAGGACACAAAGGATCCCACCTGGGCCATGAGCACTGCCACGCCCACCGACCGCAGGAAGGTGCTCTTGCCGCCCATGTTTGGCCCCGTGATGATGTGGAACCGACCCGTCTCTGTGTGGCCAGTTGGTGAGGGTGGATCATATTCATTCATTTGTGTATATTAATTTATCTTGTGGAAGGGTGGACAACAAGTTGATGAAAAATAATTAAGGGTATCTACTTATTTCTACAATTATCTGATAAATTTACTTATGTAGATGGACAGATGACAGTTGATTGCATTTATCTATTTACTAAATTGCTTATATTATCAATTTTTCTTGTTTATCTCTACAGATGGATGGACATCAGAATGGTATATGCCTAAATAGGTGGACATCAACTCATTATGTTAATAAATATATCAATTGATTACATATATAATTTGCTTCTCCATGAGTATCCATATAAAGAGTAGTACAGTTCATAACATTTTATAATTCATTCACCCAAATGTTTTATATTTTCATCATTATTTAAAATCTTTATTTTCCTTCCCAGGATTTCATCTTCTTAAATCTTTTCTCAACAACAAAAGAGTGACAGAGAGAAGGGTGGTTCACCGTTGCCAAGGGAGCAGTCATTGGGGATGAAGGACACCTCATCCTGCATCTCCAGGCAGGGGTGCCTCATGCCCTCCAGCCTCAGCATGCCAGAGCCCATGGCCAGCAGTCGTGGCCGCACGTAGGGTACTGGGGCACTCACGGCAGCAGAGGCCAGGGCGTGGGTACAGTCCAGCACCGCCAACACTTGCCCCAAACTCTGGATCACCTCAACATAACCAACTGAAGGGAAAAATTTATAAAAATGTTTCATGTTACCTCCTTATATGATAAAACATGATGTAAGATAAAAGGAAAGCTATTAACAGCCACCAGACCTACATGTGGCAGCTCCTGTATGTAACATGCTAATCTATGACCTCCAAGCATACAATTCTCTGTTTCATTTGGTTGGTTCAGTTGGTGGGTATAAAATATTTGTTACTTTTCATCAGATATTATTTCCACATACCTAGCTGAAAATATAAATACTGAGTCAACTCTTTAGTCATTGATATTTGTTTTATATTTCTTTTGACCATCTGATGTTTGTGTTTGAAACATTTACACTTCCTCATTAAAAATCAAATATTTACCAGGAAAAAAAAAATATTAACCTTCCATACATTTGTTCTCCACATCATTATTCTTATCCAATCCTTTCTCTACCCACACCAGCCTCAACATCCTTCACTCATCCTCACCTACTCTTTCACTCTCCTCAACTCACTCACTCAGTCACTCTCTCACTCACCAGCAATGCCAATGATCTCCTCCACCAGGACCTTCTGCTGCAATGCATATTCCTCCTTTGCCGCCAAGTGCTGCTCGTTGAGGTCCTGCAGTGCCCCATTCCTGAACCTCACGCCTGTCTTGTTGGTGTCAATAACGGTGTAGTTTCTGTTGTTACGCAGCACCTTCTCCTCCTGCAGTGGAATGGTTACTATTACTATCACTGCTATAGGTTCCTTATTTCTCATAGGAGGTAGTAAGAGATACAACTACAACTACTATCAACACTATTACTACAACTGTTGCTATTATCATTTTTACCATATAGATTTTTTGTGTCATTTTCTTTTCAATTTAGGTCACACAACTTATGGAAAATACATACACATACTGTATATGCATTGTTATCAGTATTAACTTCCAACACTGCCAAATGACGACAGAATGCTACAGATTACAAACGTACTTATATCTGACACCATATCACCATATCATGTGCAAATCAGAGAACATGAAATAAAAAAGGAAGCTGCTTGTTGAGGAAAAAATTGAAAACTGATTGTCTGAGCTGAGAAAAAGAATAAAGAAAAGAAAAGAAAAGAAAAACATTGATGGAAAAAAAATAATGATAAGGAAATTGAAAAAATACTAATTACAAAACAATCCTTCATTTCTTTACCATAAAAAAATAGATAAAACAAGTGAATAATAAAATAGTATAAATAAATAAATAAATAAATAAATAAATATATACATACAACACTAGAGTCAGCTAACAATAAATACTAATCAACAAAAGCCAGCAGTACCGTACCTTGAGAGTGATACGGTAGTGATAGCCAAGCTGGGAAGTCGACTCCAGCTTGAGACTCTTGCCTGCCTCCAAACACAAGTCATTGGCCACCTTCCTCACCTGCCCCTGTATCTGCTCCTCCAGGCTGTCCATGGTCTCCCGCAGCTCTGTACACAAGGCAGAGCTCACAGGTAAGTACATGCAAGCAATCTGATCATTAACTCCTTCAGTACTGGGATGCATTTCTACCTTAATTTTTGGGTATGATTAGACTATTTTAATTAGATTAGGAAGGGTCTGTGGAGGTCAGGAGATTAATAACCAGTCTTCACTATTCTAATCTTAACATAAGTTTCTGAAGCTCTATAAAATCAGTAAATAGTAAGTAGAATGAATATGGAAATGTGTAATGGCACTAAAGAGATTAACCCCTTCAGTACTGTGACATATTTTTGCCTCGAGTTTTGTGTACCATTAGACCATTTAATTGACATCAGGAAGGGTCTATGGAGCTCAGAAGATTAATGGCCAGTCTTCACAATTCTAATCCTAACACAAGTTTCTGAAGTTGTACAAAATGACTAAGTGGAATGAATATAGAAATGCATCACAGCAAAGAAGAGATTAAGAAAGCTACAAAAATTCATTGAAAGGAAAAAGAGAGCACATACAAGTGAGGAAATTTGAAAGGATGTAAGGCGATAAAATGAGAGATAACAGCGGGTAGAATAAAAGTAAAGAAATGCAAGTTAAACATAAATAGAAGATAAAAGATAAAATAAACTAAGATGAAGAGCAAACACAACACAAATGGAGAGAGAGAGAGAGAGAGAGAGAGAGAGAGAGAGAGAGAGAGAGAGAGAGAGAGAGAGAGAGAGAGAGAGAGAGAGAGAGAGAGAGAGAGAGAGAGAGAGAGAACATATTGCAATTAAACTACACCTCAGAGCCATAACACTCACTCAGACCCTCACCATTCCATCACCAACACTCACTCAGACCCTCACCATTACCTCACCAACAGTCATTCAGACTCTCACCATTCCATCACTTCCATCACCGACAGTCACTCAGACCCTCACCATTACCACACCAACACCCACTCAGACCCTCACCATTACCTCACCAACAGTCATTCAGACTCTCACTATTCCATCACTTCCATCACCGACAGTCACTCAGACCCTCACCATTACCACACCAACACCCACTCAGACCCTCACCATTACCTCACCAACAGTCATTCAGACTCTCACTATTCCATCACTTCCATCACCGACAGTCACTCAGACCCTCACCATTAGCACACCAACACCCACTCAGACCCTCACCAACACTCACTCAGACCCTCACAATTCCATCACCAACACTCACTCAGACCATCACCATTCCTTCACCAACACTCACTCAGACCCTCACCATCCTTCTCACCTGTCAGGCCATCATCAAAGTCAGCCTTGATCACAAATTCCCCCTTGTTGCACTGTTCAAGATCCATGGTGGTCTCAATCATCTCCTGGAACTTGGCCAGGTCTGATATAATCTCCTGCAGTGGCGTAGTGAAGACGGCTGCCAGAGAAGTGGTGTGGGGTCCGTCATAGCGAGCCACGGCATCACACAGGTTTGGTAGTCGCTCCACACACCGGTAGAACCTGCAAAATGAGAATCACATCATTAAAGAGATAGGAAAAAAATAATATAGACTAGGAAAGGAAACATGATAACTGAAGAGATAAGATAACAATAATATAGGCAAAGTATTGTTTTCATTGATCTGTATTGTATGTTGATTCATCAGTTAACTGTACTGCTTATATCTTGGGATGGCTAATAGTTGCCACCTCTATCTGTCACCTATCCACTGCCTTTCCTCATACAATTATAGAGGATCTGGGTCTGGATGCACAAGCACTTACCACATAACACGCAACAGGATAGATAGGTTGTAGGAAGGAATGATAAGCATGCATGTTTTGAGGTGGGAACTCTCACTGCTAGAAATCAGTTAGATATGCAGGTGGTAACTGAGAAAGAAAAAAGGTAATAAAAGAGCAGCAAAGTTAATGTGTGTGATTCTGCATGACAGTCTTGGAAGCTGGAGAAAGAAATACCTGTAGCAGTCTTGCAGGTTGGCTTCTTTGCGTGTCAGTCTGCGAGTGAAGCGGTTCAGGTCAGGGATCTGCCTGAGGTGGTCCTCGCCGAGACTGTGACGCAGTTGCACCGAGGACACCAGTGCCTCCACAAGGTCCAGGCGCTCCTCTGTAGATGGAGGTTAATATGATGCCAAAACTGACTGAGCTCAATACTCTATCAGTTCAAGGTGCTCTTCTGCCACCAGTACACACCTTGAGGGACTTTCAAGGAATGTCATGATCAAATCCTCACACTCTCAACTCTTTAATTGTGATGATAAAAAGTGATCTGCAGCCCTATAATTTGTTAATCTACAATATTTGTATATACAAAATAGTTTGCTCAAGGTAATGACAAAAAAAAAATTCTTTCAAACAATCTAAAATAAAAGATAGCACTTGACTGGTAAAGAGATGAACAAAAAACAAAATTATTTCCCAAAAATCTCACCAATCTTATTGATGTCAACAAGAGGCTGCCGCAACCACTGCAGCATGAGGCGGTGGCCAAGGGAGGTGCGACACTTGTCCAAGAGGCCAAGGAGAGAATGTGTTCTGGCTGCTGGTGCACCTGCACCCTCCCTGCCTCCATCCACAGGCTCCACATGAAGGGCCCGCACAGCTGCAGCGTCCAGGCGCATGTACTGACTCAAGTCATATGGCTTCAGGGAAAACTGGCCAAAGTTGGACTCATCACTTAGCAGCTGAGGAGAGAGAGGAAGGCACTGGATTCATCTGCAGGGCGATAGACATGCTGTGAGATACATCTTGTCCATGCCAGACCTTGACACTCACCTTCAAGAGTACAAACCAATGAAATATTACCAGAACAGAACAAGTCATGTATGCTATGAACATTCAATTATAAAGAAAGCAACACATAACAGCATTAAGAGAAGGCACACAAAGAGAATACTTCCCTCACATACTACAACACTCAGGTACAAACAACCTTGCATGAAGACACACCTCGAGGTACTTGATGACAGCTGTGAGGGCCGCCGTGGCATGTGCACCGGCCTGCTCCAGGGAGGCCGAGGCACTACCCTTGCTCTTCCTCAGAAGCCGCCTAAGGTCCTGCTCAGCGTCCTTGTTGTTGAAGTCTGAGCGCTTCCTCTCTGTCACCAGTAAGGGATTGCGGCTCATGACCTGCCAGTGGGCGAGGTTCATTGAGGGAAGAAGCCAGGGGATACTTGTAAATTGTGTTTTCACAGGAAGTAACTGGTTGTTGTTATTAGTTGGGAGTAAAAATCTCATGGCTACTGAGTCTCTGCATTTCTCTCTGATGATTGGTTAGTTGGACTCTGTGTATCTCTCCTTCATTTGAAAAATTACAAATTTGACCAGTTATCTCACACAAGCAAACAAAGAGAAGCTGAGATACGAATATAACTAATAACAATAATAATAACCATAACATAATATTCATCACATTAAATAATCACCTAACATGGCAGGACATTCCCTGACACCTTCCAACTCTCACCTGCTTCAGTTTGACACCAGTGGGACCATGGTCACCGGAGGGAAGTAGGCACTCCCTGGGGGACAGCTGCACCACAAGGGCCTCCAAGTTACAGAAGGCCTCCGTGTCGCTAAACTCAGCCAGGCGGATCTCCTGCCCACCCACATCAATGTACCCAACACCCACAACCTGCACAACCACGACTCATGGTAAATTCTGTACATGATCTTTCTATTCAATTTCCTGCAAGCTGTAATGGAAATTGTATGGCATGATGATTCTTAGACCTGATCTTTATGTTTAATGTAAAGAAAATTACGTACTTACCAACATATTTGTGTAATTATACCAAGCTGGCAATTGCACACAAGGAAGCCTAGACGAGGCACCACACAATCACCACACATTACTCTCACTCACCCCCCATCACCCTCCAATAGAAAGGGCACTGTAGAGACCAAAGAAAACAATACAATAACAATAAAAAGAAGTATGAGTGAAAATGGCCCAGCATTACTCATGGCCACACTCACCTTCTGGTTTCCATCGGGTGCCACCTTCACTGCCATGACTCCAGTGGTGATAGTGCGGTCAGTGCTTGCCCCAAACAGCACCTCCTCCAGCTGGGAGAGATTGCCTGGGGAAGCCTGAAGAGAGGTAACAAAAATTAGGACACCTGTCTTAAGAATTTATCTCAAGTGTGAAGGAAAATACATAACAATAGACTAAATAAAAGGATACAGGAATGATTTGCAAAGTATGCTGGGGAGATTCAGTAATGTAATAGATGCAAAATAAAAGAATAAAACAGGAATATAACAGAAAGATTTGAAAAGAAATGTTATAAATTCTCACCTCTATGGCATATTACTTTATCAGTGTATCAGTTCACACAAGTCACATGGTTTAGTGAAAACTAATCGAACTAAACTAATGAATTTTATAAGCACACAAACAAGAACAAAGAAGCAATTCAATGCCACTCACTTTGTACTCAATTTCCCAGTCATTCTTGGAGGCTGACTTGCTCTTGTACACCTCCACCCTGTAGTGCTTCACCAACAGCAAGTCTCGCATGAACGACTCAAAGTTGAGGCGACTCAGAACCACCGACTCCACCTTGTTGCTGCCTGGTGGTGGCAGACAGAGGAAGGAGTGAGTGGAATATCACCAGTTACACTAACTAATTCCTAGTCACATGATTATAACAGCAATTACTACAGCAATTACTACTATCACTCCAGTGCAGCCTCAGGACCCGCCTAAGCGGAGGTGCTTCTGGCATTTTAACTCTGCTAAGTGGGAGGAACTAAGGCAGTACTATTCTGATTTCCCTTGGGATGATTATTGTTTTCATGTCAGAGATCCTTCTCTTTGTGCCGAGCGCATAACAGAGGTGATTATCTCTGGCATGGAGCTATACATTCCTCATACTTTCTCTAACCCTAAAGCTAAAAAGCCTTGGTTTAACTCTGCTTGTTCTCGTGCTGTCAATGATAGAGAGGCGGCTCACAAACGGTTCCGTAGCCATCCAACTGCTGAAACTCATGCCCTATATATTTCTGCCCGTAATCATGCCAAATCTATTCTCCAACTTACTAAAAACTCTTTCATCAATAGAAAATGTCAAAGTCTTTCCAATTCTAACTCCTCTCGAGATTTCTGGCATCTAGCCAATAATATCTCTAACAACTTTACTTCTTCGTCTTTCCCTCCTTTACTTCATCCAGATGGCTCTACAGCTGTCTCTTCTTTTCTAAAGCTGAACTCTTCGCTCAAACCTTTGCTACCAACTCAACTTTGGATGATTCTGGGCATATTCCTCCTACTCCTCCACCCTCTGACTACTTCATCCCTAAAATTAAAATTCTTTATAAAGACGTTTTCCTGGCCCTCTCTGGCCTTGATTCTCGGAAGGCTTACGGTCCGGATGGAGTCCCTCCTGTTGTTCTCAAAACTGTGCTTCCGAACTCGCTCACTGCCTGGTCAAACTCTTTCATCTGTGTCTCTACTTCTATTTATCCTTCTTGCTGGAAGTTTGCTCACATTCAACCTGTCCCTAAAAAGGTGACCACTCCAATCCTTCTAACTACCGCCCTATAGCTTTGATTTCCTGCCTTTCTAAAGCCTTTGAGTCTATCCTTAATAGGAAGATAATGAGGCATCTATCAGCTCACAACCTTCTCTCTGATTGCCAGTATGGTTTCCGTAAAGGCAGATCTACTGGTGATCTTCTTACTTTCCTAACTGAATCTTGGTCATCCTCTTTTAGGGACTTCGGTGAAACCTTTGCTGTCGGCCTTGACATATCGAAAGCCTTCGATAGAGTCTGGCACAAATCTTTAATTTCTAAACTACCCTCCTACGGATTCTATCCTTCTCTCTGTACCTTCATCTCCAGTTTCCTTTCCGATCGTTCTATTGCTGCTGTAGTAGACGGTCACTGTTCTTCCCTAAAACTATCAACAGTGGTGTTCCACAGGGTTCTGTCCTATCACCCACTCTCTTTCTATTATTCATCAATGATCTCCTAAATCTGACTCAATGCCCTATCCACTCCTATGCTGATGATACCACCTTGCATTATTCAACAGCGTTCAACAGACGCCCAACCCAACAACAATTAAATGACTCAAGGCGAGATGCTATAGGACGCCTAACTTCTGATCTTTCACTTGTTTCTGATTGGGGCAGAGAAAACCTGGTTTTGTTCAATGCCTCAAAAACTCAATTTCTACAACTATCTACTCGACATAACCTTCCAGACAACTATCCTCTCTTCTTCAATAACACTCAACTTCCCTCTCCTCTACATTAAACACACTCGGTCTATCCTTCACTAAAAATCTAAACTGGAAATTTCACATCTCTACTCTTGCTAAATCAGCTTCCAAGAAGTTAGGTGTCCTGTGGCGTCTTCGTCCATTTTCTCTCCCTCCCAGCTGCTTGCTCTGTACAGGGCCTTATCCGCCCGTGTATGGAGTATGGCTCTCATGTCTGGGGGATCCACACACAGCTTTACTAAACAAGGTGGAATCTAAAGCTTTTCGTCTTATCAACTCTTCTCCTCTAACTGACTGTCTTGATTCTTTAAGTCACCGCCGCAATGTTGCATCTTTATCTGTCTTCTACCGCTGTTTTCATGCTGTCTGCTCTTCTGAACTTGCTAACTGCATGCCTTCCCCCTCCTGCGGCCTCGCTGCACAAGACTCTCTACTTCTTCTCATCCCTATTCTGTCCATCTTCCTAATGCAAGAGTTAACCAGTATCTTCACTCCTTCATTCCCTACACTGGTAAACTCTGGAACTCTCTACCTGTGTCTGTATTTCCACCTGCCTATGACTTAAACTCTTTCAAAAGAGGAGTGTCAAGACACCTCTTACGTTAACTGGACCCTCCTTTTAGATTTTTTT